>NW_011439630.1:0-1787 GCF_000754665.1 Bison bison bison | reverse complement strand
GGCAGGAGGAGAAGGGGACAACAGAGGATGAGATGGTTGGATGGCATCACCAACTCAATGGACATGAATTTGAGGAAACTCCAGAAAGGACAGGGAAGCCTGGCATGCTGCAGTCCATGGGATCACTAAGAGTCAGACACAGCTGAGTGACTGACCAACAATTGCTGGTTGAGTTACTGTTACTGTGCTTTTGCTTTCATTTAGTATGGAGTGTTTAACTGTCAATCACCACAACATCCTCTCCTTTACTCTCCTCATTTTCCTAGGGTTTCTATCTCTTAGCATCCCAATCAGGTTTTGTCACAAGCACTTGGACAGTAATTCACAGTAGGTTTTGCCCTACTTAGCTTTGCAAAATGGTGTGCTAGCGTCCTCAATTTATTAACCTTGTCAGCCAGCCCTGAATCTAGCAGAGACAAGTACACATCCTTCTCTAACCTACAGTCTTCTTCCAATTTTCTAACTTGAGAGTCAGCCTCTTATTAAGCATCAGTGGCCACCACAGACCTGCTCATAGTAAGAGCCACCCACTGTGTAACCATTCATTCCCCCACTTTGCAGAAGTTCCTCAAACAAACACATCAAACCAGCTGGCTTTTGGGGGTTGTCCCACACTCATTCAGTGGTCCACAAGCATCTAATATATGGGTCACCCCTCCTCACACAGGGATTGATGACCAATTTGGGATTCCTTCCCACCCCATTTGGTCTCCTGGCTGGATTATGAATTGTTGGTTTGAAACCTTGGGACCTTCATGGGTGAAATCTGAAACTGACCTCCCTACTTGGAAGGCAGGGACAGACTGAAGAAAGAGGCAGATGGTTTCTGATAGGTAGGTAAAGATTTAATAAGCAAGGGACTTTACATAGAAAGATGTTTTTGATGTCTGTAAGGTAAGTAAATCTTTGCCCTCACCCACTGGCATCTTAAAATTTTGCATAGAGGCCTTAATTGAGTTCAGTTAAGAACACTGCCTAGATGATCTCAACCAAATTATCTCTCAAGATTGTATCCTTGAAAAAGGTCCCCATTGTGGGAATGATGGGCCAAAAATACATTCTAAGGACAAAGAAAGAGTTGAGGAATCTCCCATGGCCCGGGTCAATCTCGGGTCATCAGAAATCATGTTTTCTTGATGGTCTGGTCTCCTCTGACAGCCTGTTAACCTGAATTTGGAAAGGAAGGGACAAAATATAATCTTCCTTTCTTGACCAAGCACCTGTTGACTGAAAAAGATGCCCAACATGGGAGTTGTGGGTTAAATTTTATGTGGGGCCATATGAGGACTGCAGCCCAGGAGACAGCACCTCAGATAGCTCTGAGAAACTGTTCCAAAAAGGCAGGGGAAAGGAGCGAATATGTGTGATTTTGGTAAAGGGGGACTATCTGCAATCAAAAACACTTTTTTGTTGCTTTTTTTTGGAGAAAGTTTCTGCTGGTCTCGTGAAGCTTCTGCAACTGTCACCAGGAAGGATTTTAGTGCTTTTCAAGATAGGAGGAGATACAAGAATTGGCTCATAAAACCAGCTCCTGAAAATATCTAGCTCTCTGAAGACCTGTCCCGCTGGTTTCCCAGAGCACAGAATGCCTCATTTCTGCTCTCCACCTTGAACTCATTCAGGCGGTGTTGAAGGTCAGCAGCTAAAGCGGCACATGATTTAATCCTCGCAGAAATAGACGGCAAGCACTCACGGCAAGTGCCGATTTGTGGTCGACACACCACAGAGAGAAACCTGGGAAAGCTCTGGTATGAATTCTCACTCTTTGCCAGCTTCTGCCAGTTTTC
>NW_011439629.1:0-1787 GCF_000754665.1 Bison bison bison | reverse complement strand
GGCCTGGCGTGCTGCGATTCATGGGGTCGCAAAGAGTCAGACACGACTGAGTGACTGATCTGATCTGATCTGATGTATTACTTGTCTGTACTCTATAAAAAGACTTTCTTGTCTTTCTCTTAACTGTTATCATATACAAGGAGGAATTGTGGGGGGAAAAAGTTACTTCTCTACTGTAACATACAATCAGGCAGCTTAATTGAGCATATTCTCAAGTGGCATGAGATGGACCTACTCTTTATCTTTAGCATAAGGCCTGATGTGTCTTCCTGTCATATCTTTGCTCAGCTTTTACTGTGCCCACCATCAGCACTACACGGAAAATTCTTTCTGGACTCCCTTTCATTCATCTACACCCTTCTATTTTTTCCAAGATCATGAGCAAATTCTATCTGCTTTGTAAGTTTCCCTCTCGGTATTCTAGATAGCTTCAGTATTTCTTTTTTGAACTGTATTTGAAATTACATATAATGTCTCACTGTATTTTTTATTTATTTCAAGAGTCATCTCTTCCTGCTTTCAAAAAAAAAAATATAAAAGCACCTTCTTAAGTGAGACACCAAAAAGCAACAAGTTCTTTAGAAATAAGTACTAAGATATGCTTTTTGAATATGAAACAGACATGAAAGGTATCTGGCTAAGTTACTTGGTTTCTTAGACGAAAGTAAAGTCTTGGAAAACCTAAGGGACCTGTGTCTTCAAGGTTCTTGGAGAAAATATATTATCTGCTTGAAAAAAAAGAACTTGGCCTCCTGGTTGCAAGTCTTAATCTGCCACATTTTTAGCCTCTCACCTTGGGCAAGTTTACTCAAATAATTCTTTCATCTATAAAATGTCCTCAACATTTTCTCTGATGAAATAGAACTTGGTATTATAAAAATATTTTAGAAGGACACATTTTAAAGGAGAATTCAGTATTTTAACATTTAACATTATATTTCTTTATTAAATCACGAAAGCCAAGCATGATTTTTATAAATAATATATGTAATATGTGGCTCATAACTTTTCTCCATAGACACATACCAGTTTATGCTATTTTTCTATAACAGATATCATTATCTGAGACAGAAATGATAGCAAAAATCCATCCATTGTCATGAAATCTAATTAAAATGTAATATGTGAGTAGTCTTAATTTTAAATTACATATATGTAAATATATATATATATATTCTAAAGCAAATGGAGGCTTATTAACGACTTAAAAATAACTAGACCATACAAGTTATGCCCTTTTACTACATTATAAATCAGTTCTGTAAGTAATGGAGATTGAATAATTGATGTATTCGTGTTAGCATCATTGCATACAGATTGTGGACGTTAGGTGCGCACTTGAATTTTCAACAGAGTAAAAATTTTATATTGCTAATTACTTGATATTTTGCCTTGTAAGATAAAGCCCATATTTCTCAAACAAATGAATTTCAGAAGATTAATTAAGGCTTCATTAATAAATAATTAAGCATTCTGTCTCTACATTGCCTGAAAGCAAGTGTAAATTACATCTTGCCCATGTTGCTAATTTGATGTACAGCAAACAACCTTGCCTATGGGAATTTTTTAAATCAAGTTTATGATATATTATCCGTAGTTTTCTTGTCTTTTATCCTTCTTGGTTGTTGATAATGCAAATCAAGCCACACGAATGAAAACCTGTCAGAAAACACTGCTTTGGAAAGCCATACTCACATTAATGCTAACTGTTCAGAGTAGTTATACGGAACATTTCTTTCTTTAATTAAAAAGTCAAACATGACAAAGAATATGCTGTTTCATCAAGT
>NW_011439628.1:0-1788 GCF_000754665.1 Bison bison bison | reverse complement strand
CATGTTGATTGCTGCAGCGGGGGAGTTGCCCCATTGTTTCCCACGTAGCTCAGAAGGCACCTTTGTGGGCTTCTGCTGACTCACTGCTGCATCTGCAGCCTTGGCCCCTGGGGTCCCAGTGCTTGACTTCTTGAGGTGGAGCCCCTATCAGTGAGAAACTCAGGGGCCCTCGAGTGCAGTCTCTTCTCCTGCCCACACACAGACCACACACGGTGACCATGGAGGAGGTCGTGGCGGGGCACCATCCCCAGAGTGTGGCTGTGCTGCTCACACTGGGTGTGTCTCTTCAGTCTCAGAGGCCTCTCTCTCCAGGGATTCAGTTATATCTAAAAGGCAAAACCAAATAAGTTAAAAATTAAAAGGCAGATCATTTACATGAATGCCAATCTGGAGGTGCAGAGTTAATAAACTCAGACAGCCTTATTTGATAAAGGGGGTCTCAACTGGCTAAGCTAACCAAGGGTGTGGGATCCAAACTAAGGGGAATGTGTTCCAGTTACTACATTCTTCCTTCATAAGAGCCTTGCACCTGTTCAGTGGGCAGCATGCAGGGAAGCTTCCTCCACCAAAGGGAGACTGTATATTTGGGTTCATTCTTTTCCCTCCTCCTGGGGTGCTTAACCTGGGGCGTGGTGAAAGGGGTAAAGATGAAAAGAAAAATATTAAGTCTTTGGACAAAGAAAAGCCTCAGAATTCTATATAGAAATGTTCTTTATGTACAGTTTCATCAAGATCTACTTGTCTCTGGAAAATAGATGCCCATGGGCCTGCCTGTTTGGTCCTAACTGGCAGGCCCATGGGGTTCTGTTTGGCTTCTCTCAGCTCGCAGACACCCATGCCGGATGGAACAGAGAGGAACCCCCAGTGCTGGGTCGGCTGGAGGTCTTGGCGTGCTTGGGACGCATGGGCGCACGCAGCCCCTCTGTGTGGCAGGGACACTGGTGGCAGAGCGCTGGCCAGGTCTGCCAGAGTCTTGTTTAGACCTTGCTCTGTTGCATAGGCCCCGTCCTCAACACGAGCGTGTGACAGTTGTGATGATTTCCGCCCTCATTGCCCTGGGCTCAGTCCCTCATCTCTTCACCCCTGTGCCTCCCCACTTGCAGTGCCGTTCCCCAAACTATGGCCCATGTTCTTATCACCAGTTCCTCCATTTGCAGAATGCCTTCATGGTCATGGTCTCATCTGGACTTCGCATGGTTGCGGGAGGTAGAAAGCCAGGGTTTCATTATCCCCCTGCCTACCGAGGTCATGCCAGTAGCCAGTGGGAGCCAGCAGCTGGCAGGCTACCCTCCACAGGTGCTGCTGTGATGGCTCAAGTGGTCCCAGAAATGTAGACTCGTGATCTTGGGTGCCCTGTTATCCACGGGCACCAGGCCTGACGTCACCTGTGTGGGGTTGATGGACTGTCCAGAGCAGTCCCAGCAGTTAGCTGCTCTGCTGGTCTCCCTCTGAGGGGCACTTCTGCTATCTTCAGCCCTGTAAACCCCAGCCTGTGCCTGGGATGGAAAGACTGACCTCGTTGCTGGACTCTGAAGGTTCACAGCGTCTGTTTACAGCCCACGTGGTCTGTCAGGGTTGTAATCAGGATACCGAGGATTCCCTTTACTTGACATTACTTCAGTGAAAATGAGGTTGTTACCAGGTAGCTCACTCTTTAGGGTGTTTGTCACAAGAGGTGACACTGACTTCTTCACACCTGTTCCAGAGCCATGTCATCTTGTGTGTTTTATACAAGTTACATCTGAACACAGATGTGGCTTTTTGGCCGGGGCCTTACTCCCTTTAATT
>NW_011439627.1:0-1788 GCF_000754665.1 Bison bison bison | reverse complement strand
CCCCAGTATTCTAGCCTGGGAAATCCCATGGACAGAGGAGCCTGGCAGGCTATAGTCCATAGGATAGCAGAAGTCAGACACGATTGAGTGACTGAACAACGACAACAAAAGCAGCTCTTCATAGGGATAGTGCTCATTTAGACAAATCCCTTTGTGAAGTACCTGTTCAAGCCTTTGCATAGTTCAGTTTTGCTTCATATATTTCCGTTTTCTCTCCTTAACATTGAGAAATTTATATTTGAAAAAGACCAACTCAGAACCACCTAGTACCAAATCACTTCTAGCTCACTCCATCCTCACTGTTCTACCAGGCAGGTCTCACTTAACTACCCTCCTTTTCTTTATCAATGAAGATCGTGAGTCTCAGAGAAGGTAAGTAACAGATCAAGGCAACACAGCTCCTAAGAACTAGAGTTAGGATTTTATTTCAGGGTTTTCTTTAAGTTTCTGACTTTTTTCCATTGGAAGTACTGGGTCTAGGAAAATTTTGTTATAACCAAAGGAATAAACTCCAATACATAGTGCGTATTCAAAGGAAAATATTTGAAAAATACATTTGCATTTATTCCTACATTTTTTATAGTTAATATCCTACTATGGAGAGAAATTATTCAAGACAGTAAAGACCCAACCAGACAACTCTTACCGACACAGAATAGAATTACCGATTCTCAGAAGTGAGGAGTCCTTAGCCATGTGTATATTCACATTACTCATCCTTGCCACAGGGACTTCAGGGAGTGATGCCTACATGTGACATCTCTACACATCGCTAAGTAAAAGTCAGCAACACAGGTTTCCACGTTACATTTTACTTACAAGAGTCTCCTGGTGAAAACACATTTTACTAATTTATTCAACTGAATAGCATTAACTTGCTCATCAAGGTTTCCTGGGTCTTTGAGTACATTTCAAACACAGAAGACATTCTTTTAATTTATATAATGTTTAAATTGAGAAGGACAGAAAAGGCAGAAAAGAGATCTGTCATGCCTTGTGAGTGAAAACAGTCGAGGGGCCAAATACAGGATGACCTATTTAGAGATTACCTAGTTATGAAACTCTTAGTATCCCCATGATTGTAATCACCACTCTATCTTTCTACTTGGAACATGGTTCAAACTAGATCCACAGCTTACTGTCAAGACAGATCAAGACATTACTGATGCTCTTCTAATCAAAGTGTGTTCATGAAAGGGTATGATACCTAAGAATTTTGACAAAATTTTGAGAATACATAGCAATTATTCTTGCCTTACCAACTAGAATTATTTTTCCAGATCTTCTCATTAATTATAAAATTGGAAATCATTGTACTTGGTGCTTTACAATAAACATTCAAGCAAACGAAGCTGTAGAATATATACATAAAAAAATAAAATTGCTAAAGGATTTTTTTTTTCATGACAGCATTGAGCCATCAGAGCATTTGAATTCTGCCAAATATAATGAGATAAGATCTGGAGCCTAAAGACAGATGAGAAAAATTGGAGGCCAAAATTTTAAGGTACTTAATGCCTTTTTTTGTTTATAAAATTTTACGCAAATGTATGTAGTAAATATCGTATAAGGTTTATTATATGTGATTGGAACATTTTACCATTCACATAAATTAATTCACATAATTCACATAAATTAATGGGATGGGGAGGGAGGTGGGAGGGAGGTTCAGGATGGGGAATACATGTACACCCGTGGTGGATTCATGTCAATATATGGCAAAACCACTACAATATTGTAAAGTAATTAGCCTCCAATTAAAATAAATAAATTTATATTTTAAAAAAT
>NW_011439626.1:0-1788 GCF_000754665.1 Bison bison bison | reverse complement strand
GCAATCCACTCCAGTATTCTTGCCTGGAGAATCCTATGGACAGAGGAGCCTAGCGGGCTACAGTCCATAGGGTCACAAAGAGTAGGATATGACTGAAGTGACTTAACATGCATGAATGCACACATCTCAGTTTAGGTATTTTTCTCATATGACAGTAAGTCCTGGAGAGACTTCCACCTTGTTTTTGATTTTTTTTTTTTTTTAATGTAGCAAAGTTTTTTTGAAAAATGGTCGAATAGTAAATATTGTAGGTTTTGCAGGCCATGTGGTCTCCATGGCAACTACTCAACTCCGCTATTACAGCTTGAAAGCTGTCATAGACAATATGTAAATAAATGGCCTGTTCCAATAAAACTTTATTTACAAAAACAGAAAGTTCACCATCCTTGGCCCTAGGGCTGTAATGAGCAGAGCCTGGCTTCAGCCTCACCCTTGTGGATAGTTCCCCCCAACAGTATCCAGGTATCCCAGAGTGGCTGTACTATTACATACTCAGTTCCTTTTTATAGAGAATTTAGGTCATTTCCAAGTCTCACTCCCAGATCCCTGCAGCACCTGTAGCTGGAGGCTGCATTCCTCCCACTGGGAATGCTGGGTGATGGCGGAGGTGTTCCTTGAATGTTACCAAGTACAGGTAGCATTTTAAATGCATGAAGCACACCCTTGGACTGCAAGCACATCAGGGATCAATTGTTCCCACTCTATTGTTTTCTGAACAAAACTAGGGCTATTCTAAAAACATGGTTTCTTCAAGGTCACCAAGCAAGATGATGGGGAGTTAGATGATAGGAGTCACCTGTCATGAGAAGGAATGGCCTGTGCTGCTGCACACAGCCCCCTCCTGGAGCTCTCACTCAGATAATTATGACTGACTCTAAGAATCCCACAAGGTAGGAACCGGTGTTGTCTGCTAAGAGCATGTGTTTCCTCCCTCCTGGTGCTCCAGAGCAGGCCTCTCCAGTTTCTCAAACTCACCAAGGTCTTGCCCTTACATGGGCCTGAGGGTTCCTGGCAACTCCAGCCTCTTTTCAAAAGGAAGTCCTTCTTATCTGGTCTTTCTGACCTCAGCACGGAGGTCTCATCCCCAGGGAGGCCCTCCCAGACCTGCAGATCCCAAAGCAGGCCCCTGGCTCCTCCTGCTCCCTTCTCATTCCCCCAGGAGTACCAGAATCTGCCATCATTCAGGGTCATTCGCTTGTTTGCTCCTTTACTCCCTGTCTCCTCCCATGTCTCCCACCCTCCAGATATTCAGCCACTCAGCACAGAGTCAGGATTTGAACACAGGTTCCTCCAACCACAGCAGTTCTCCTTTCTAATCCCAAGCACGCCCCTCCAGCATCAAGGTAGTGATGGAGGCTCCAGAACCACGCCACTGTGGAGTCCCAGTTAGTTCATCTTCCCCCGACTGTCAATGGGCGCTGGCACCCAGGTCCTGGGCTCCTCTGGGTATTAGATAAGTTCTTAAGGAGGTTCGAACAATGGGCTATGCAGGAAACACCCACAGTGTCAGCTGTCAGTATGGCACTATGATTCGCCACTTCTAGGAAAGTGCCAACGTCCCCAGAATACCTTTCCAGGAGGAAATCCAAGGTGGTCCTGGCTTCCCCGAGGGGCCAGCCAACACAAGTCCTCAGTACTCTTCAACTCATGGACCCCTCCCAGCAGCTCCAGGAGCTTTAGATGTTGTTTAGTCATGCCTCTTTGCTACTTCATTGCCTGCAGCACACCAGGCTTCCCTGTCTTTCACTATATCCCAGAGTTTTCTCAAATTCGTGTCCATTGAGTCGG
>NW_011439625.1:0-1788 GCF_000754665.1 Bison bison bison | reverse complement strand
TTTGTTAACTATAGATCCTGGAACTTCTTTTTTTTTTTTTTTTTCCAATAGATCCTGGAACTTCTTAGCCTCCATAATTGTATGCGTCAATTCCTTACAACAATACATATATACAATTATACATATAATGTTATAATGTATATATAATTATACATATGTATATATTTATAGTTTTCTAGAGAACCCTAACTATTTATACATCAAGCAATGCTAACGGTCTCTAGAAGCAAGAAGAGGCAAGGAGCAAGAAGATTTTTCTGTGGAACATCCAGAAGCAGTGCAGCTTTGCTGCATGTTGGTTTTAGCCCTGTGAGATTTGTTTCATAATAATGACTTCCCAAACTGTAAAGAATAAGTCTGTGTTGTTTTCAGCTACCAGGTTTGTGGTAATTTATTTTGTTATAGCAGCTAGGGAACTAATGCAGCTAACAGACACATTTCTGTTGAGATTGATCTTGGACAAAAGAGAGGAAGAACAAATACACAATATGAATGACAAAAAATTAGGAAATAATACAAGTACCATAGGTATTGAAATATAGTAAGAGGATACTATGAACAACTTTGTAAAAATGAATTTGGAATATTTGGTGAAATTAAAAAATTTCTGGAAAACGTTATTAAAACTGACTCAGAAAGAAATGAGAAACTTGAACAGTGATATAACCATTAAAGTAATTAAACAAATAGACGATATTTCCCATAAAGATCTGTTAAATGTTTAAGAAAAACTTTTAATCCTAAACAAATTATTTCTGATTATGGAAAAAAAGAAACAATACCCAATATATTTAGTGAGATTATCATAGCTTTGATACCAAAGCCTTACAAAGGCAATATGATAAAGAAAAATTATAGGCCAGCTTAATTCTCAAACATAAATGCAAAATTAAAAATTAGACACTAATAACTGAATCCAGAAATCCATTAAAGAAAATATATCATGATTGAAATGGGTTAATTCTAAGGAGTATAAGTTGGATTAACATTAAAGAAAAAATATAAAATTATAGGAGAAAAAGAATAAATCACAAAATAATTTCATTAGCTGTAGGAAAAGTATTAGATATAATTCAATACTTATTCATTACAAATAGTAATTATAAAGGACTTTCAGGAAGCTGATATACCCTACTTAACAGAACACAGAAAATGTCATATATAATGGTAAATATTTAATATCATTTTCTTTAAAACAGGAATAATTAAACTGTAATCATTCCTTCTATTCAATATTTTCCTGGAAGCTCTGACCAATATAATAAGATGAGAATAATTTTTAATTTATAAGGATTGAAAGGGAAGAAATAAACTTTCATTATTCTCTGATGATAAGATTGGCTCTGTTGAAAATGCAAAAGAATACATAGAAAATTACAGAGAATTTAGCAAGTTTGCTAGGTACAAAAATTGATATAAAATCAACAATAATTCTAAATAATAGTACCTATTAGAAAGTATATTGAAAATTAAAAATTTCAATAGTGCCAATGAAAATACAAATAGGAATAAATTAAACAAAAGATAGAAAACACCTTTAAGGAGAAAGTTATGAAACTTTAACAACAACATTACAGAAAATCTGAATAAATAGAGGATCCTACTGTATCCATGGATTGGAAGACTCAATATCTTAAAGTTGACAACTCTTTCCAAATTCTTCTATCAATTGAGAACAATTTCAATTATTGATAAGTGGTATTTTTTAAATTTGTTTTTTAAATTGAAGTATAGCTGATTCACAATGTTAATTTCAGGGGTACATAAAAGTGATTCAGTTATACATAT
>NW_011439624.1:0-1789 GCF_000754665.1 Bison bison bison | reverse complement strand
CCTGCCGTGTCTCGCTCCTAGACTCCTGCGTGGCTTCTAACAGGGCTCCCTGCCTCTACTCTCACCACCCTCCCCAGCCACACTGCAAACTCCAAAGGGCAACCGGAGGACTCCCTGTAAGAGGCAGACCCAATGATATGACTCCAGAGGGATGGATGGAAGGATGGAGTGGTGAGGAGCAGAGAGCCCCAGAAGGACGGGGGCCATGTGGAAGGGAACAGGCCTGAGAATCCGAGGAGCTGTCTGCCTCTCAGCGGGACTGCCAGAGTTGTCAAAGGCATGGCCCAGTGGGTCAGGAGCTCCCACCAGGGTTAGAAGCATAAACCCAGAGTTATCAAAGGCATGGCCCAGTGGGTCAGGAGCTCCCGCCAGGGTTAGAACCATAAACCCAGAGTTGTCAAAGGCATGGCCCAGTGGGCCAGGAGCTCCCGCTAGGATTAGAACCATAAACCCAGAGTTCTGGGGGTGAGGTTCAGAGTATGGTGGCACAGCTAGGAGTTTCCGCGTTCCTAGAAGAATCCAAGGGCAGGAGAGTTAGAGAAGCCCATTAGGGGACCCTGAGTCCCCTCATCCTGTTCTCACTGCCCTCTGTAGGGCCTCTGAGTGTTCCCTGACTCAGTACACACAGGGGCCTCAGGAACCATTTCAGAAGTGAATAGGTGGCAGGAGGGCCCGGAAGCAAGTGAGGACTGGTGGCCCGGACCCAGGCAGCATCAGCAACTCTGCAGGTAAGGGGTAGCCTAGGGAAAGGTTCAGATGGGTATGGGGGGGATCCAGACACCTGACTATTACTAATGAAAACAAGAATAACAAAGGCAGCGGCTACCTAGGGGCCAGGTGCAACGTGCTTTACTGCCATCTCATTCCAGACACCCTGACCTCGTGGCTGTACCTTCATAAGCCAGGCTGGCTGCCAGGGTCTGCCAGCAGCCTTTGCCCTCCCTGTGCCCTTGGCCAGGGGCACTCTCCTGCACCTCTGTCAAGTCTTTAAATCACATTCCAGTGAGACCCTCCTCGATCACCCCATCAATTCTGTTCCTCCCCCACCCTTCTACCCCTTTTTCTGGGCTGCATTTTTCTCCACGGCACTTGCAGCATCCTCTGACACATGGCCTCATTTCCTTATTTATCATATTTACTGTCTGTTTCATCCCTTCCCTCGGAATCCAGGCCCCGCGAGGACCAGGGTTTTAGTTTACTTTGTTCCTGCTCTATCTCTAGGGCCAAGCACAGCGCCTGCCACATGGAATTTGCTCATACACTAGCTGAATGAACCTCACTTAACCATCACAATGCCACTAAAAAGACCAGGTGTTGAAGCTCTTCCCATTTCACAGATGAGAAAATCGAGGCTCACTGAGGGCAGGGAACTGCCTAAGCAAAAACAGCCAGTAAGTGGAAGATGTGTGTGTGCCTAGGTCTCTCTGATACTCAAGAGCAGCCTTCTCGCCACCCCCAACTCTGTCACTTCCAAATGACACAGAAAGAGAGGAGTTTGGCCTTGGTGATTTCTGATACTCTCTCTCTCCTGGGATCTGAAAGTCAGTTTAAGTCTCTAGTCATTTCTAGACTTTTCTAGGTGGGGTCACAAGTGGTTTGGGGAATGAGAGTCTGAGCCCTGTTTTTCCTACTCAGCCTTGGGACCTTGGGACCATTCTCAGCATCCAGGAACCTCTGTTTCTCTGCTGCAAACTGGGGATAAAGACAATGCATCTCTACAGGGGAGTCAATGAAAAGCCAGGATGTACATAAAGACTCTCACAGAGCCCCGGCCGAGAGGCTGGTCTGG
>NW_011439623.1:0-1790 GCF_000754665.1 Bison bison bison | reverse complement strand
CCTTAAAAAAAAAATTAAAAAAAAAAAAAAAAAAAAAAAATAATATTTGCCTCTTACTTGAACTCCTTTGAGAATGAACAACTTTTTTATAGTGTTTCAAGTATTTAGTGGTCCTCTTACTCTCATCGGCTTTTTGTTCGTAACAGTTTATTATAATACATAGATTGAAAGTTTATCAGTCATTATCTTTTTCTCTAGTTCCTCAGTGGACCTGCTTTGAAGTCAGGTGTCTCAGTTGCTTTATACAAATTTATCCAAAGTTTAGCTAATAGATTAAACCAAGGATTCTTCAGTGCAGGTCAGTTTACCAGAAGTCAAATTACAGAACAACCAATTTATTGACATCATAAGAGTTTTCTCAAATTTTTGTTTCTTTCCTTATCCCTGCCTCCACCTTTAGTAGTTAGACAGTTGATATGAACTCATATCATATCAGAGCCAGTTTAAGGTTTTATCTTGATTGTAGCCAGGGCTAGGGCAGGGCATAATTCAAGATAGAAAGGCTGCACTTACAGGAAAGCCTGTTGATTGCTTATATCATTGCTGTAGTAAAGCTTTGAGAATCCCAAATCAGTTTTGCAAATCAACTATCTAGCAGATGGATTTTTGGAAATTGTCTCATTTTGGAGAAGCAGTTCTTTAGCTATGGCTCACAGAGGGCCAAAGAGGAAGAGAGTATATCAGAATTCCCAGGAGGGAAATGTAGTTTGGAAAAAGACATAAATTGATACAGTGTCTTAATGTAGCTTTGTTTGTGGAGAGTTGAGAAAGTTCTGTGCTATTAATAAAAGTTTTCAAAATTTAAGATTATATAAAGGTGTCCTGTAGGAATATTTGGGAGACATAATTGTATGTCTGCATATAGGTAATGCAGTTATATAGTTATTCTCAGTGTAGGGAACGACAGTATTGTATGTTTCTTAAAACTGAGTATTATACTCTTGAGAACTACTTATTTAACCAGTATATTCTTAATACAAATTCCCTAGCAAGTTGCCCCTCCTCCCAATAACCATATAAATCATCAAGTGATATAAACTGTGAGAATTAAATCTCTAAGAAACAGTTTATAAAGTCTGTCAGTTCATTAATGACTGTCCAGATTCATTCCCTGAAACACAAACTCCAGTTCTTCCCGAATAATGAGCCGTTGTCACGGTTCCAGTCCCAGCGCTGGCAGAATTCCTGCTAACCTTAGCTTACCCGCTCTAATTTCTCATTTGTATCGGGTCCTATTTATCTCAGCCAACGAGATAAAGATTACTTCCTAGCCCTCAGTGACATAGTTCCATAAATCCCCAACATAAACATGTAGCATAGCAGACAAACCAAAAGAGCCAATTCATTAGCATTAGTAGATTCATGGCAGTCTGCGAGCAAGTGGCCACATTATTTATTTGCTTCAGAAAGTCATCCCACAAATATTTCTGCAATGTCCTTTTTGCCAGGCTGGGTGTGAGGGATGGAGCTCTTGCCCTGTGGGCTCCGTGGGACTCTCTAGTTCTGTCTGCCTTTCCTTATATTCCTGTAAGGGTTTCACCTCATGTTATCTGTCCTGAGTTTCTACTTTTTCACACCAGTAAATATCTATCTTTTTAGATTTTAGCTGTTTTTAAAATAATTTAGCAGTTTTCAGCATGGGTTTATAGTTTGTCCTTTAGCATTACCTCACGCCTAATATGTGTATGTTTTAAAAAAAATTCTTTCTAGTTCCATGCAGCTATAAATCTCTCCTCCCTCATCAGCACCTTTGCACCCAAACTAGGCAGAAGTGTTCTCAGGGCACTTGG
>NW_011439622.1:0-1790 GCF_000754665.1 Bison bison bison | reverse complement strand
TGGCAACCCACTCCAGTGTTCCTGCCTGGAGAATCCCCAGGGACAGAGGAGCCTGGCAGGCTACACCCCATGGGGTCACAAGAGTCAGACAGGACTTAGTGACTACACCACCACCACCACCATTTATACATACGTGTCACAATTCCTTCAGTAGTATTTTTTAAACTTGATACATTACTCTATAACTTAACAAATACATATTTTCCATTAATAATTTCTAATAGAGAAAAGTTAGCTGTCAGTATAGAGTTCCATATTTAGAACTTTAAACTTTGCTATTGTCCTCTTCAGTATGATATACAGTTGACTGTCTCCTGTGGAAGACAAAGAAATCTCAGCTTTTTGTTCTATTGATGAATTATCAGTAGTCAGGACCAATAAAAATATAGGGAACTCTATCTCCATATACTTAGTTTGCATTAAAAAAGAGAGAGAAGAAAAAAGTCACTTGTATTTATCACAATTAAGCAATCACATTTCCTAACAGGTCTCTTAAATACCGTCTGTTATGTCCCTGATTAAGGTGACAGCTTAATAATAGTGGGACATTTCTATGGAAACTTTATCCTTACGTCTGAATACTAAAACCAAATTACCTTGCTGTTAAACTTCCTGAGCCATGTGCATACAATAACACTATTTTTTATTTTTTTTGCCAGATTCATAGGACATAATTCTTTATAGAGCAATACATTTTGCTATGTTGTTTGCAGTTAATATTATTTTCAAATTATTTGGGTGCTGGTGTAAGATATAAATTGTAATAACACTTTCACTGAACTTTTCTCACAGTACTCATATGTTAGTATAGTTTTGCATTTTATTTAAAAAATATTTTTTCCTATGTTCAATTACAGTTTGAGTAGAATTGCTTCAATTATCATATCCATGACTTGTTGGATTTTTTATATTTAATAAAAATGTTTTTATGAGCTATTTAAAATACAGATATAGTTATTTTATATTTAAAACACAAATATAGTAAAATATTAGTTATTTGCTTGGAATTTCTGTTTATATTCAATTCAGATTGTTCTGTTATAAAATATATTTTTCAATATATTTTGTTGGTGTGTAACTTAAGTCTCAATGTCGTCAGGCTTTTTTCTTCCTGTCACAATGTTTTGGCAATTGTCACCACATCTGTCACCATTAATGGATATAAAACAGCATCAAAACAATTGTTACCTGCCCAAGTAATTCAACTTCTGTAACTGGAACTCTTTAACAGGAAATGACTTATGAGCTCTAATCTCAATGGAACTGCCTACTTTATAAACCATTCTTCCTTTAAAGTCTCTCAGTGGATTAGCCTGCCTTTAACTTAGCTATTTCCACTACATGTCTGGTCACTCTTAAGCACTAAACTATTAGCTTAGTAACTACAAAGTCCTGTGCTTTTGCTCAGTCGCTTCATGTGCAATATTCAAAATTTAAAACTTGGTTTAAAAATGAGACTTCACTCTTATCCCAGGCAGAGATCTATTATAAACTGATTCTGCTTTCATTTTCCACTCAATGTTTCATCTTCTCCCCCAGCTTGTAGATTCAGAGTTCTTACCTTTTCACAGTTGGATCAAGAAGAGAAGATTGGTGTGTCTCAAGGTTCTTTCTTGCCTGGAGGTGTCCAAAGCTGGCATCTCACTCTGTTTTAAGCAGGAAAGTAAGCTTACTCCTTGTTCAAGAGTCAGTCTTGTAACAATTTGAGAATGCTCCTCTTTCCCCGCCACTTCCCTGGCTTTAGTGGAAAGTTCTCCTCTGTTGAATACTTAAAGTAACTGTAACAGTAG
>NW_011439621.1:0-1790 GCF_000754665.1 Bison bison bison | reverse complement strand
CTTTTTATTTTCTGACACCTTATTATTTTTCTTTTAAGTACATGGGTTATGGTTTATGATTCAATACTTGCCAAGTTTATACATGAATATGAATTTGGTTGAGCAGGTGGGTATCATATTAAAATCAAAACTATTGATTAGAAAAATAAGTTCAAATATTAAAAATTGACCTTGACTTAAAACCATCTTTTTATTTGAAAGATTTTTGTATAAAATCAATATTCTAATATAAATGCATTTTGAGAATTTTATATGTGTAGATACCTGCCTTGCTTAATATGAAAGACACTTAATTGCTTGTCATGGTGATAATAATAAAGATGATGATGGTGATGATGAATGAACTGAAAAGAACTGTCATTGGGGAAATTCATCTTAATTATTTATGGTACCTATACTGTTAAAGCAGATATATGATTAATACTCCACATTGACATAATGGCTATGATTTATAGTATCTGCTGTTAAGTTATCAGGGCTTCTCATAACCGCAGTAGCCATCTAAGAATTTGCCCACATTCAGACTTTGCTTTGATGCTATAACTTACAAGTATCTAAACCAACATATTCTTCATCTTTTGAACTGTGGTATTGGTTCTAAGACAATATTTTGATTCTGTTAATTTTACTGAGATGCAGTATTTACAGCAAGACACATGTCTGCATTTCTGAGCACTTGAAAATGATTAAGCTTTCAGGGAGACTGTCAGGATCACTTACTGTGCATTAAATCCTATGTCCCTTCCTTGAGATTGAGGGCATCCTTTCTATATGCTGATGGACTAGACTACTGAGGACTAGACATTGACTATCTAGACAATGCTAGTCCGTTACTACAGGGTTTATTAACACTTTATATGTTGAGAGTACATTGGTCCTCAATGAAAACCCTACCTTTGCTTTGAGACAATGTGAGCAACATTCAGCCTGAGGAGTTGTAGATAATGTTATCTGTGAGTTTCAAGGGGAAATACATAGCTAGTTTGCTATTCACAATTTAGCAGAGCTTAACAAATGACCACCAGATAGGAATTTAGTATTTCACAACAGTTGTACTAATTATTTTCACTAATTGTCACACATTTGTATTCTTTGAAATTGGTTTGTTATCTCCTTATTACTTTGGTTTAAAATAAAGATTGATTTTCTCAGCTAATTCAACACACTTGCTTTTAATTTATTTGGTCACATGAATTAGCTGCAATCACAACATATATGGGATGAATTGAATCATATCAGCACCATTACCAACAACTTTATTCACACTAAATCTTCGCTGGTCAGAACTGACCACCACTTAATGTCATTTTATATATATGAATGTAAACATAGCTTAAGCTGAGGCAAAGGAAAACAGACCTAATTCAAATGAGTGGTTCAACACTTTGGATTTGGATTGGAAAGATGTGAATTGAATCAGAAGTGAGCAGATAAAAAAGGAAGATGTGAACAAATAACTAAATTTTACCATGAAATCAGTTCCCTATCCAGCCATGTGGCTTTGAGAGTAATCCTCCAGCTGCTAGGTAGCTCTTCTTTGCATCTCACTGCTCTTTGCATCCTTAAACTCATATCCTTAGAGCTATATAAGTGATTTTTATGCTATTTTAATATGTGTGTGAGCTTTAATACTTTTTAAAAAGTTCAACTGAATGGAAAGTAATTTATGTTTCTTGAACTAGCTGCTGCTGCTGCTAAGTCGCTTCAGTCGTGTCCGACTCTGTGTGACCCCGTAGAAGGCAGCCCACCAGGCTCCCCTGTCCCTGGGGTTCTCCAGGCAAGAACACTGG
>NW_011439620.1:0-1792 GCF_000754665.1 Bison bison bison | reverse complement strand
GGAAAGAAGGAAAGGAGGGAAGAAAGGAGAAAGGGAGGGAGCAAGAAAGATAAGGAAGGGAAGGAAGATGAATGAATATCTCTTTCCCACTCCTAGCCTCAACGCTATCTTTATTTTATGTTTTTAACTTTCCTAGCCAATTTCCACCGCAAAGCATCAGTGATCATGGTAGACGAGCTGCTGTCAGCCTACCCACATCAGCTTTCTTTCTCTGAGGCTGGTCTTCGAATCATGATCACCAGCCACTTCCCCCCCAAGACCCGACTCTCCATGGCCAGTCGCATGTTAATCAATGAGGTATCTGAGAACACAAGTCCATCTGCCACGGCCAGGGTGGGGAACTGGGCAGGGAGGACGTTCCCTAGTCTGCAGGTAAAAGCGCCTGCCTCAGTGTTTTACACAATAATGTCCCTCAGCTGTTTCCCAACATTCTTGCTCAGCTATGCATCCTTGTCCTTGCTCTTCCCACCACGTGTCCAGAGATGTAGTCCAGCTCCCAGCTGTATAGAAAGACTCTTCCGTCCCTTCTTCTCATTATCTTCCCTCTGAATAAAGCCCCCGGATGTGAACTCGCAGGAAAGTAGTTGTTAAATTAAGGTTACCTTAGTTTAGGGTACTTCAGAGTCTCACCCACATTTTCCCGGGGATGCCTTTCTCTGGAATGGCAGCCTTGTTGATCCTAATCCCGATACATTTTATGGCTTTCTCACATATGGACCAGGGAAGTGCTACCATCTGGAGAGGAGCATTAACAACCCAGTGCGCAGGCAGTCAAACCCTGGTAGAAAAGCAGTGCCCATTTGAGGCGTGGGGACTCTCCTCTAAAGGGATTTGTAAGTTCCAGTGGGTCACGAAAGAGTAATCCTTCTTCCCAGAAAGTCTATCAGAGTTGGTTGTTACTTTAAGGAGTCCCTTAGAACCTGTCTGCAGAGTCTTCTGGAAGCACCTCCTGTCAGCAGCCTGGGAAAATCCCAACAGCCGGGGTCCTGGGTGAGAGGATCTACAGCTCCTCTGGGGGGCGGGGTAGGGAGGGATTCTGTGTTAGAACGTGCCTTTCCTTCTCCAGAGACAGAGACTGATAAACAGCAGGGCTTATGCCAACGGAGAATCCGAGGTGGCCATCAAGATCCCAATTAAGCACACGGTGGAGAACGGGACGGGGCCCAGCAGCGCCCCAGACAGAGGCGTGAGCAGGACGCGGAGGGACGAGGTCGTGGAGGCCGGTGACGAGACGGAGAACGAGAATGAGGACAATGAGAATAACGAGAACGACGAGGAGGAGGAGGACGAGGAGGAGGAGGAGGGGCCATACACGCCCTTCGACCCCCCGTGTAAGAGCCCCTGCTAGGGCTGGGCGGGCTGTGGTCCTGAGCTGTTTTGAAGCCACTGACTTGATGCCCTTGACTGCGTGACCTTTCTGATACCAAATTCAAGGGCTGTCTGTATGGCCGTAGAAATATTTATATTGTGTTAACCTTTACAGTGGGTAAGATTCTTTCACAGCAGATCCGATGACCAAGACGGTGACCTTCAGGCCTGGTTGAAATGTGGGCCTTTGGAGGAGGAAGGCTCCCTGTCAGTGGTTCCTCTGGACCCTGTGGTGCCAAAGAGGAAAGTTCGTGACCCTGCCAGCCAGGCGGCTTGGTGCTGTGGGGTGGGGTTTCCCACCATTACCCACCCCATCGCGGTTGGTGGGGGCACTGTCCTGACGAGGCAGCCCTTGGGGGCCCAGGTCCCAGGACCTGCTGTCTCCAGGGTGGGCACCTCAGGAGATGCAGACCAAGATCGGAAG
>NW_011439619.1:0-1792 GCF_000754665.1 Bison bison bison | reverse complement strand
GGTCACAAAGAGTAGGACACAACTGAGCAACTGAACAATTCTTTTTTAAAACAACCTAAATATCTCATAGCTTTTTGATAATTTCTAGTATATGTGTGTGTGTTTGTGTATACACACGTATATATATAATATTTAGTTTCTCTTATATAATATATATTATATTATATGTAATATATATAATCTCATATAATATTGAGTATACTTTTAAAAACCAAGCCCAGATTGCCTCCCATGGTTTTGAAAAGGACTCTTCACACTTCAGAATATACCCGCAGGAGGCTGATCTCGTGCATGGCTTAATGTATACTGACACCATTCATTTGCAGTGTTGCCAACCCCAGGTCCTCACTAAGTCACAGATGCCATTATAGGAAATGGCTTTCTCACCTCTTCTATAAAAAGTCCCTTAATCCCGCCCAAGCACTGCCCCACTTTCCCACTCGCTGCCTCAGCAAAAAAGTGGCTCTTATAGCTGTTGCTCTCCACTAAAGTGCCCTACATGCAAGCGTGTCATAACTGGTAGTTGCAGGATATATGGTGAGTAATTTGTTCCTGTTAATAAACACTAATGTTCACAAATTTGCACTCAAAAGTCAAATCCAGAGTTAGACTTATCCTTTTAATTACTTGCATTCTTTGTAAATAAGAGGGTGGTATTTATAGTTGTGAGCTTGGATTACCATGATAGTGTGCCGCATATAGGGATGTCAGCCATCATGTGTACTAGTGGAAACGGTGAGCACCTGTGTTTCATTCTTTGAAAGCAGTTCAAGCTTGGGGAACAGATTCCCTTGGATTTATTACCACAAGCTAAAAAATTATGGCATTATCTAAAAATAATTACCAATTCCTGGTCAACAGCTTTCAAAATATCTCAGTATCATGCTGAATTATATAGGTGTGAAATTATATGATGTGTGGAATTTGTTCTAAAACATTAAAAAATAAGATGAAGCAAATTGCAAAAAAAGTTTTTCATTATTACAAGTGGGTGATAGATATTTGGAATCCATTGGACCACTCTTTTTACTCTTTGTCTATGTTTGAACATTTTCATTAAGTACAAAAATGGCTCAGAATATAATGAAAATATCATTATCAACATTTCCTATATTTCATTCCTTATGGGTGTGTTTCAAGTATAAATATTCTAGAATAAAAATTCCATATTCAGCATCTTCAGTATTTTTTTCTAGTTAGTGTAAGTATATTTTGTATCAAATGCAAAAGGAAGTAGCACAAAAAGAATCTGAAGGTGGAAAAAATTTCAGAAGACAGAATTTCAAATGGTCCTAAAAAGGCATAGCTAGAAGCTACAAATAATGAACAAACATTTCCTGGACAACATCGTCTTCAGACAGCTGTCTTTCAAAATACTATTCTATTTACTCATTGAACATAAGCAAAACCATTAGAACAGGTAACTTCCTGTTATTTTTCCTATCTATATATAACTTTATTAATCATTTTTATACAGTCCTTTAATAGATACACATGCCACAGGATATCTCATTCATTAAATATTTATAACTTTAATTGTACCTAAATTTAAACTTTGAATTTAAGATAGATTCCCAAATAATAAGATTTTTCTTTTCAGTGAATCAAATTGTTCCATTATTTCTTACCATAATTAAGATTTAAGATACATTAAGTGATAACTCTCAAATTTGTAATAGAACTAATGTATAAGATAGACTGGATGGTCAAAAAATTTATTCTTATTTAACCAATTTAAAGTTTTCATCATTTTATTAAAGGAAGCATTAAGAATAAATATACGACCATTTTT
>NW_011439618.1:0-1794 GCF_000754665.1 Bison bison bison | reverse complement strand
CATTTCCACAGTCCAAAATAAATATATAATAACAAGTAATAAGTCATTAACAAAAAGAACATATAGCAAGAAATGCACAGTAAAATGATGTATAATATAACCACATTTATTTAAGAATGTATTCCAATATCAAATGACAAAGTTCAGCAAAGGAAAACTGCAATTACTTGTGCACCAACCTAATATTTCAAACTAATGGGGAGGTGATGAGAAGAGTTCAGATGAAACAAGATTGTTCATGAAATGATGACACTTAAGTACATGGGAAACCCATTAAACTACTCTACTTACATAAAATTTTCCATAATAACTCTTTAAAAATCAGCGATAGTTGTTTTTGAAAGCTATAAGAGATAAACTTTCAAAATACTTTATAACGCTCTCTTAACAGGAAATTTATGTCAATAGTTAAGTTCACAAAATTTAAGTGTTTTAGAATACAGACCTTTGTAGTATTTTATTTTCCAGGCTTTCTGGTTTTCTATATGTTTTTTCCACTCATCAAATTCAGGAATACTGTAGAAGGAAAGTTCCTGCTTATTTTTGCTAGCCTTAAATGAATAATAAAAAAAATTAGTTTTTCTGCTACTATTTAAGACCATTGTATAAAAGTATATTAATGTAAATAGTACCTTTACAATAGGGGTAATGAACTCTTCAAGAAAACCATGCTTCAAAAGTGATGGCCAATTGTGATGGATGAAATTAATAAGCAGGCCTTTTATGTGAGAACCATCTTGATCCTAAATAAGTATCAGGAAAGAGTGTCATGATAATTTAATGAAATGTAATTACTTTATATAATCAAATTTTTAAATATATGAATGCAGCAATGAGGCAAAATTCCATTCAAACTTTAGAACTGCACTGTATAAAACAGAAGACATTATTCTTTGGATGATTAAAGAATTTCTTTCTTAAAATTCAAATAAAGAATATAGCTATGTGATAAACTGAATCTTTCTGTCACTATAAAACATACTACCATTATCTTTTTTATAGTTTTCCCAGATTTCACTAGAAGACAGAAATACAAGAAACACAGTTATAATGCCACTTCGCTGAAAGGAGAAATCTATGGAATACAAGTACTCACAAGTCTTCTCTTAACATAAAAACTGATAAATTTCTGCCTAAAATTACACAGCAGCTTCTCAGTTGAAGATTTACCTACAAATGCTTTCAGTTAGAGTACATGAGACACAAGCAGTTGGATGGATACGAAACTCTTCAATTTTATGTGTATGCTTAGTCACTCAGTCATGTCCAACTCTGCAACCCCATGAACTGTAGCCCACCAGGCTCCTCTGCCCATGGGTATTCTCCAGGCAAGAATACTGGAATGAAATACTGGAAGCTCTCCCAGGGGATATTCCCAGCCCAGGGATTGAACTCAGGTCTCCCACACTGCAGGCAGGGAAGCATATGAAACTCTTCAGTTTTCTAGTTCTTGCCTAATTACTGCCATTTTACTATTCAAATCCTCCTAGTTTTTTGTGCATCCCAAATTATGCTACCATAAACAAATATCAGCCATTTTCCTATTGATTAACCTTTCCTGCTTATAAATTTCACCATTTCCTTCCTGTTTACAGGCAAGCTTCAACGTCATAATACTACAGTGTGTTCTCTTTCCATATTTACTGAATTTAAAAACATTTTAAAATAACTAACCAAAAAGGTGGGTACCATAAATTAGATAATGTAAAATGTACTTCACACAAACCCTGCCATTAAACAGTATTTTTCCCCTGTGAAGTATAATCATTTTCAATTTACTATCTTGGAACAAAT
>NW_011439617.1:0-1794 GCF_000754665.1 Bison bison bison | reverse complement strand
GTCGCACAGAGTCGGACACGACTGAAGTGACTTAGCAGCAGCAGCAGCAGCAGCATGGCCACTTTACAATGTTGTGATAGTTTCAGGTGGACAACAAAGGGACTCAGCCATACCTATATATGTATCCATTCTCCTCCAAACTCCCCTCAATCCTGGGAGATGGTGACTTGGGGTGCTTGGTGGAGTGAGGGGCCCAGGGCTGCCGGGGAGACTGGATGGCCAAACCTCCTGGGTTGTGAGCAGGGTGACCCGGGCCACTCATTCAGCCCTTCTTGTGTGTTGTAAGCTCCAGCTTTGCAAAGTGTCCCAGCTTTGCAGAAGTGCTGGGGCCAGGCCATGCGTCGGGGGAGACGGTTTTGGGGGTGGATCACCCTGCATCATTTCGCCTGAGCCTCGGGGAAAGGCAGCACCCGATCCAGTCCCAGCCTGCTTTACTTCAGCTGCTGTCTCTTCCCAGCTTCTGGGTGGATTCCTCTGGGGCTGAGCCAGCCTCCAACTCTGCTGCAAGACCACAGGGCCCACGTTACATGTGGAGGTTGACGGTCAGTGGGGCTGCCCATGAAGGACAATTCCAGGGAAGGGGCTTCTCTGGCTGTTCACAGTCAAGGCCAAAAAGCCAGGCAGTGCACCAGTGTCACAGCTTGCCATCTCATCTCTGGATAAATGCCAGTCGCAAATATAGGGGCTTCCCAGGTCACTCAGTGGTAAAAGGATCCACCTGAAATGCACAAGATGCTGGAGACACGGGTTCGGTCCCTGGGTTGGGAAGATCCCCTGGAGAAGGAAATGGCAACCCACTCCAGTATTCTTGCTGGGATAATTCCATGGACAGAATTATTATATAGCTGACAGGTTATAATGGTTATAATCCATGGGGTCGCAAAGAGTTGGACACGGCAGCGTGCACACACACACACAAACATAACCATCCTGAGCACACAGAGCATTTGGGATAAACACCTCTGCTTAGTTCCAGCCATCAACTTAACCTCCTAATTTTGGCATTGACCGAGCTCCCAAGAAGGGATTAGGGATTTGATCCCCACCCGGGGCCACTAACTGTCCTGGTTTCCTTGAGACTAAGGGGGTTCTCAAGATACTGGACTCTGCACTTTGAACGTGGATGAGTTGGTCACCATATCTGTACCATCACTCTCCATGGAGAGTCTCACTTCTGGTGCAAGGGATGGGGCAAGGAAATCTGTTACTGCCTGTGGAGGGGTCAGAGAGTGCGGGAAGACTTCTGTAGAAGACTGAAAAACAACCCTGAGTTCTCAGGAAGTGCTTAGCATCAGCCTGACCTACTGGGACACTGAAAGCTGCAAAGGGGCGGGAGCCTTGCTCCAGGTGGAAAAACCAGGTCCCTAACAGCACAAGAGGCTCCCTCCAGAGTTTACAAAAAAGGTCATCTGTGTCCAATACCCAGAGAGGGTAAGAGGCAATCTCCACTGTGCCAAATTTTCCCCTTGTTCTTGGTACAGTAAACCTCCTGCATACAAACGAGTTCCGTCCTGGGAGCCTGTTTGCAAGTCTAAAGTGTTCATAAGTCCAACAAAGTTAGCCTAGGTACCCAACTAAGACAATCGGCTATATAGTACTGTACTATAATAGGTTTGTAATACTTTACACACAGATAATACATAAATAAAAAAATACAGAGAATAAAGAAAACATTTTTAATATGACAGTACAGGGTATTGAAAAGTGCAGTAGTACAGAACAACAGTTGGCATACAGGTCCTGGCATGGAGTGAACAGGCAAGAAGAGTTACCAGCTGGAGGAGGAAGGAGGTG
>NW_011439616.1:0-1796 GCF_000754665.1 Bison bison bison | reverse complement strand
TTATACCTCTGATAAAGTACACCAAACATATATATATACACACACACACACATATAAATATGTAACTTTCTTTCATATTCTTTAGTTTGTATATACATGAGCATAGATATTATCATTAAGAAGTCGATGAGATAAAATAGGATGGCTTAGATTTAATTACAGATTGAGAACATTCAGGCTCAAATCCTTAAGCTTGGAATGTAATGTGGAATTGTAGCTCTAGAACTTGTCAATGTTGACCCTGGTCAAGTCTAGGAAATGGTTATAAGGCCACCTAACTTAAAAAGGCTGCTGTTTCAATGAACTACATAACATGTTAAAGGCCTAACACAAGAGCCACTCAATTACTTCTCTCACTAAACAAACAAATTATAGGAGCGCACATAAATTACCTTTTTCAGCAGACAGCTTACTAACATCCATGGTCTTATTTAGGACTTTGATAGCTAAAGCAAGTGCTGACTTCAAAGTCATTTCTCCTTCTTTGTAGTCTTGTTTTAACATTGATACAGCTGCCTATAAAACATAAAGAAGAATCAACACAGAGAATTTCCTTTAAAACTGTACATTTTTAGGAACACGAATAATGCCAAATTATTATTGGCATTATAACCAATATAAACAATTTCGATGGCAGGGAGGGTAGACATGGGATAGGGGTGTGAAGGAGGGAGGGTGATGATCTATGAATGGACCCCAGGGATCCGTGACAGAATTCAGGGAGTCTGTGACTATTCTGTGGGAAAAACCCCAAAAAACTAGATCTTATTTTCACAACTTCTAACTGAAAACTGGTACTTCCTTTCATTATTATTGTAGGTAATAAATCCTAGCAGTATTAGTACTACCTGTGACTTTATCACCAATAGAAATCACGGAGATTTTCATATCATGTTAAGTTTGTTGCAGCTACCTTAAAATGTTGTTTACACTCATCACTACTTTGTAATTATGGCAGTGATTAGACCTTTTGCTAGATTTTTATAGCAACACAAAAATACTCACAGCACTATTGTTTCCAATGCATGTGGCTTTCCAACCTCCATAATTTCCACTAGGATCGCTCTGATAGAGCTGAAAGCCATAGTGCTTATCCCAGCCAATGTAAAGCAATGAAACACCAAAAGGACGTTTTCCTTTAACAGAGAAAACAAAGTCACACATATCAACACTCTAAATTTAACATCACTATGGTTACTTGAGCTCAGTGAATGTGGCTAACCCCTCTCCTGTGAAGTTAAGCATTCATAAACTGCTCATGTTCTGGCCACCACAGATAAGCTCCATCAGAAATTCCACTTTTGTTTCTAGGATTTGGATGCGGTGAGGAGAGGGAATACACAGATGACCAGTGCTGAATACCATTACTATTACGTAAAAAGTCATTTGTTTTCTGATTTTAACATGTTATTTTGGCCTTTCAGTAGTCTATTAATAAAATGTTTGATAGTCTACATAGTAGAAGCCAGTTAGTTCATGAAGCTGGAATGTATGAAAAGTGTCTACTTATTTCATTTTCAATTTCTTTTTACTGTTTCAAAAAGGTTATTACTCATAAAACGTTTTAACTCTTGGGAATAAAATTTCCAAAGGTTTCAGTACCTCCAAACTGTGTATAAGCTTGTTTGATATCACACAGTGCTGTGACCAACTGCTCACAAGGAATTGGCTCCTGATACTGTAATAAATACCTAGGATAAAGAAACTGGCATATTAATAGTTTTCTCTGAAACACTACACACTCTAAGCAAAATATCCTTTTAAAAATATCTCTGCCATGGGGACAACATAATAGT
>NW_011439615.1:0-1797 GCF_000754665.1 Bison bison bison | reverse complement strand
TTGTGATGGTTTCAGGTGGACAGTGAGGCGACTCAGCCATGCACAAATATGTGTTCATTCTCCCCCAAACTCCCCTCCCATCCAGGCTGCCCCATAACATTGAGCAGAGTTCCCTGTGCTACACAGTAGGACCTTGCTGGTTATCCATTTTAAACATAGCAGTGTGTACATGTCCATCCCAAACTCTCTAATCATCACTTCCCCCTAACCTTTTCCCCACCCAGCAACCATAATCTACCACTGTTTAATTAAACAGATTTGGGGAAACCCTGAGGAAAAAGCGAAGGGAAGAGGTATAGTTGGGGCTCAGGAGTAAACCATATTCTACTTTACTCTGACTTTTGTAATTCAATGACCCAATTATTCACTAAACAAGCTCTGTTGAGTAGTCAGTACGGATAATGGGTATGGGTGATGAAAAGATAAATAATATGTGAAGAAACACATAATAAATACAACACTGTCAAAAGAGAAAGTGATCGACTAAAAAAAATCTAATCTAATCTCCTTTATACCTAGACGAGGAAACAGGGATGAAGAGAAATTGAATGACTGGTCTCTAGATACAGAACACCTATGTGTCTTCAGTTAGAAGAGGAACATGGTTCTACAGACAAGTGCTGTGAGCTGAAGGCATCTGCAAATACACTCAGTGAGAGGGTTTCAAACCCTGTGATTTTTGGAGGGGAGGCAGAAATTAGGATTGCATATTTCCAAGAAAGACATCAAGGAAGAAATCTGAGAAGCCAGATGTCCTTCAGCGAGGAGGATGTTAGACACTCAAAACCGGTCTCTGCATCAAGAGGAAGCAGGCCTGCGGGGACCACAGTCAAGGTCACCTGGTACCTCCCAGAACTCTGCAGGGCCTTGGAACGCCCTAGGCTTCGGGAGACACTGCCTTTGTCCTTGCACACTGAGGACCTGGTGGATTCACTGTGTGAATTCACAAAAAGGGCTCTTCTTGTTTGGTTTCATTTCCTTTCCCTCCATTGCTTTTAATTGCTTATGACTCAAGTACTGAGTCTCAGTCCAGGGATGTGATTTTTCTTCTCTCCAGCCCTGGGAGAGCTCATTCATTCTTAGAGCTTTAATGATGACCCAAGAACAGATGGCTTTCATGTTTAGAAGTCAAGTTCTGAACTTCTATCCAAGCTCATGCCTCCCTGTACCCTAGATTCCTGTTGGGTATTTGCATTAGTCTCTAAACCTTCCTTCATATTAATACACCCAGACTGTCTTCCCTCAAACTCTGTCCCCCTCCCGGTCTCCCTGTATCCATCAATAAAATCACTCCTCTGATTCCCTACCCCCTTTCCGTTCTCCTGGGTACTCCATTTGTTGTTGTCGTTTTTAAGTCTTCATTGACTTTGTTACAATATCATTTCTGTTATATGTTCTGGGTTTTTTTTTCCCCCAAATAAGTAACTGCCTGTTAGGACATGGGTACTGCACACTCTGTACTGGGACCTGGAGTCAGTGTCAACCTCAATGTCAAGCAAGTAGCCTGGCCTTGTTTGACATTGTATAGAAAAGCCTTAAAAGGCTGGCCCCCTAACCCAAGCTGTTCGAGTGGGCAGTTGTCTCAAGCCCCCTGGCCATGGAGTCAAGTCCTCAAACCCCTCTTCAGTTTGCTCCAGTAAGTGTTGTGGTGGCTCGGTGGTCCTTGGGGTCGCTAAGAGTCGGCACGACTGAGCGACTTCACTTTCATTTTTCACTTTCATGAGTTGGAGAAGGAAATGGCAACCCACTCCAGTGTTCTTGCCTGGAGAATCCCAGGGACAGGGTAGCCTGGTGGGC
>NW_011439614.1:0-1798 GCF_000754665.1 Bison bison bison | reverse complement strand
TTGGAATTTCTCTTTTCTACCCACTCCCCCTCTGACGTGTAACTGCAGACATGATATGGATGTGGCAGGTAAAAAAAAGGAAAAGTGTACTTGGAACGCTAGGAGAGAGAGCAGAGAGAGAGGTATCCGGGGGAAAGTGGCCTGGATGGCCACGGCCGTGGTTTAATTCTTCCACCCTGCCAAACCTGGAAACTACCCCTAAATTCAGCAGTCTTAAATACGTTATACAGCATCCCCCCCTCCCCACCAATTTCCAAATTTCAAAGCTAGAAAGAGGCTAACTCCTCTGGAAGAGTACATTTCCATATAGCCTATTTAATTTAGATGTTCAGAGAGGCAGAATTCCAGACTCAGTATGCCCCCATCCCTATGTTAATGTAAAAACAAGACAGATAAACTACCCCCTACCCCACCCCACCACCAAACAGGAAACAAATCAACAACTCACCCTGACATTGAAACAGTATCAATAACACCCGAAGGTCTCACAACCTGCATTTCTATCCCGACTTTCCTGTGGATCCCGTTCAGCCATCAGCACTTGCACCCCAACCCCCTTTCCAATTTGGGTAATTGTTGATCTCCGCAGCAGCTCGAAAGATCTGCTGGTCTGAAAGCTCCATCAGGCTGAAAGGCTTCCAAAGACTTCCCATGAACCTGCCTTGCCATCCCTAGTGCTTTTCGGAGCTGCAGAAGCCATCTCTCTCTCCCCAGCATCACAAAGGAGTGCTACCTCCACAGAAAGAAAACATTTGGGTAAAAACAAGTTGCCCCTAATGTGCCTCTCTTTCCAAATGTTGGGTGAATACACTGGCTTTTATGAAAGTATTTAATTAGCTTCCACAAACTTCTCCTTCCCTGCCTGCAGATTATATTGAAGTGGAGGGTTGGAAACTATTTTACACCTTGCCACTCACATGTTAATTAATCTCTATCTAACCCTAATTGCAGTTTATTCAAGCACCGCTCAACAGCTCACCCACACAATAAACACTGATCCTACTTTTATACATATTACTTCACGTTAACACATTGAGTAATTAACTCCAGTACCAACTAATAGTGCAAACAAATATTTTCTGTAAACGAGATGATTTCAGGCAGAATAATAGAGGACTGGGGAAACGTGGCACTCGGTGGAGGCAATGTTGAGATTTCGATTTGCTGCTCCCAGCCCTCTAAATTCATTCTCAACCGCAGCATCTTTTTTCCCCCTGAGGCTGAAATGCTTTTTAGAAAGGAGAGGGGTGGGGAACAGTATGGAAATGTGACAATTTTTCGGAGTTCTTGGAGGGGTTCTTCAAGAATAAGGACAACTTTTTTCCACCCACACATTTTTAGTGAAGGAAAAAAAATCTGGAGTAACTGGACAGTAAGGGCAATCGGAGGCTAGCTGGAGAGCAACTATCTCAGGGATGTGGATCCGTTCACGACAAAAGTTTTCCAAAACCTCCTACTCTAAGCAAGTCCTGTCGTTTTAAGCAATGGTTCTAGGAGAGGAGTGAGCAGTGACTATTCAGATAGATAAGAAATCCCAGGCTCTCTCCCAATCCAGACTAGCATACACGTGGCTCTGAGGGGCCAGTGCCTTGGTCTCAGCCCCAAACAAGGCACCTGACCTGGAGGCCCGCGGCCGCGGTGCAAGCAAGGCCCACTAGGCCTCACTCAGCGCGCCGCTCTGCCCCAGGGGCCAGATGACAAGAGGTTGCATGCCCGCAGTCCCGGAGCACCCAGGCCAGGGGCTGCCGGCCTTGCTGGACGGCGCGGGCTGCAGCTCTTCGAGCTCGGCCTGTCAGCC
>NW_011439613.1:0-1802 GCF_000754665.1 Bison bison bison | reverse complement strand
TGGAGAGTTGTTGTTTTTTTTTTTTTTTTGTAAGATCACATGTGAAGTACTGCATTTACATATTTAAAGACAGTTTTCCTAAATGTCAAGTTCAAAATATAGATGTATCAGGATATGAAAAGGAAATAACTTTCTTGTATTGCTGACTCTCCTAGCTCTCAAACTGCAGGTTGCATCCTGGACTTAGAGCACTGTGGGGACATCAGACCCCACCCGAGGCATCCCTGCCAAATAGCCTTGCTTTCTGCTTGAGTCTCCACCCCTGATCGGCATGACTTCCAATTCTCCTTCCTCTAGTTTCTCCAGATGGCAGACATTTTCAGCCTCCTGGCTCCTGCAAGTTCTTCCTACTGACTTGGAGCCAATTCCTATAATCTAGCTTCCCCCTCTTCAGAGGGTTGTGCATAGCTTCTACAAGGACGGGGCCATCTGACTCCTCTGCCTATTGGCTCCTCTTGCCAGCGTCCTCATCTGACCTTGGTTTTCCCCCAGTTGATCCCCATGGAGAGATGACTGTTGGTTTGACTTGCATGGTTTTCCTGTTGGCCCCCACCTCATTTTAATTCTTCTTTCCTCAACTTCATCATTAAGATCCCGTTCTTCTCTACTTTGTGGCTGTTTCTACCAGGCTATAATAGCATTATTATAACAGGTAGATAGGTTAACTCTGTTTTAAACTTAGAATGGTTTTGTTAATTACATCAGCAGAGAGCTGGTTCAAGGATGACCAAAGAACTGACCATTGGTGTACACGGGCATGGGACGAACTGCTCAGCATGGAGGAGAAGCCCACCTACCACAACAAAATAATTGAGGCAGACATAAGAACCATGTAGAACATACCCAAATAAAGTTTGTACCTTTCTCCTTTTCTTTTAATTTTTTTCTATCTTAGCTTGTTAGACCTAAATTTTCCCCTATTTCTAACTTCAAGCAATTACTGTCTTATATGGTGTGGTTTAAGCTTTTCCTACATTGTCAGTAAAAATTGCCCTTCTTCTGTCTTCTGGAAACATGCAATCTACCTGAATGTTTATGATATGAGCATTTCCCAAAAAAGTGAAGACTCAATTAATGGGGGGCTTATACTGCTCATGAAAACCACCTTTAAAAAAGCAAATATTTCTTCTGTTGGATTTTTTTCTTTATCTTCAATGAAAACTTCTTACTTTCCCTTTATATCAGTGTATATATTTTAATTTATTATTATTATCTTATGTTGGGAGCCTTGATGAAAACTATAAGTTTTCTCTCTCCAGTAAAATGTCCAAATCTCTCTCTCTCACACACACACACATTTTGGTCTGTATCCCAAAGTATTCACTGCTGCTCATACCCACAGAAGTCTATTCCTCCTACTACTTTCAGACGAAGAGTTCCATAAGATAAATGAGGTCATTTTATTTTCCTGATCCTTGTCACCTCCATACAACAGAATGAAGCCCAAAGTCTTCCATGACTATGCTCAAATGACTCTTCCTGTCCATTTATCCTCTGTCCCAGCAACATGTGCATTCTTATCTCTTTGTGCTTTTCAGGCTGTGTACTTGACCTGGAATAATCTTCTCTTCTTCTCTACCTTGAAGAATCAGATGCATCTTCCCCAGTCACACTAACAGCAACTTCTTTGAACCCTTCTATCACGTAACTGACATAGATGACAGACACAACCAGGCTTCATCCTCCCTTTCTCTACCTTACGATTCCATGAAGATTTGATCTCTTTGATAGTATTTCAGTTCAGTTCAGTTCAGTCGCTCAGTTGTGTCCGACTCTTTGCAACCCCATGAATCGCAGCACGC
>NW_011439612.1:0-1803 GCF_000754665.1 Bison bison bison | reverse complement strand
GGAGAAATGGGGGGCAGAGGAAGAGACTGAAGCTCAGAGTTTAGTGAATCATAAATGAATGGATCAGAACCAGAACTCAGAACTGTTTAGGTTATTTTCACTAGATGAGACATCATAAGAAATGAAAAAACCTTACATAACTGCTTTGTAACCATAAATTATTACCTTAATTCATTAGTTCATCATTTACTAAAAATGATTTGCAGATTTCCCTGGTGGTCCAGCGGTTAGGAATCTGCCTGCCAATGCAGGGGATGTGGTTTCAATCCCTGGTCTGGCAAGAGTCCACATGCCACAGAACAACTAAGCCCACGCACCACAACTACTGAGCCCATGAGCTACAAGTACTGAAGCCCACGCATCTAGAGTCTGCTCTCCACAACAAGAGACCATTGCAATAAGAAGCCTGCCCAATATAAGGAAGAGCAGCCCTCTCTTGCTGCACCTAGAGAAAGCCTGCACACAGCAACAAAGACCCAGCACAGACAAAAATAAAGAAATACAGTTAAAATAAAAGGATTTTCAACAAGTGCTGTCTTGGGCTTGGGGATAGAGCTGAACAGAATGTGTCATCCTCTAAGAACTCACTTGTAGTCAACTGCAAGGATGTATAAGGAACTGGCAATTACAAAACAATATAACAGAGGACAGCTATGCTCTGCTACAAAGCACCAATCTCCACGTCTTCTGGGAAATGATCCTCCCAACGCTCTAGTTATGGAATTCCCCTGGACAGCTGTGATATTCCAGACTGAGCTGGAGCTGGCGCCTGGTCCAAGCTGGGCCACTGGAACATCCCACCTTTCTGGCCATAGTTGGGCACCTGACAGAAAACTGGACAATGGAGGATGGATGGCTAATTCCCACACACAACCCTGGGGAGAGCGCCATCATCGCCCAAAACACAGTGGGCCAGAACCATGCAGGCTCTCCCAGAATCAACGTATATTATATTATGATGCTAGCCAAATGCCAACAAAAACTGAATGCCATCAGTGAGTATATGAGAAATAAATGAAAACAACAACCAAATATGGTATGAAGCTATGGTGCATAGGAATCTACTATATGGTTTGGATCATTAAACCTCAAAAGCAGACATGATAAAATTAGAAAAAAGCCAGGAAACCAGAGGCTAGAATGATAAAGACAATGGGGTTCAACTATTTCAAGCTTGTAGATTCTCTATTAAAACTAAAAACTCAAAGGTAACTTCCAGTGTTCACAGTTTGAGAAAAATAATATCTAATGTTATTGTGACTTCTTTAACAATTTGAATGAATTTGTATTTTATTATTCACAATATCATTTGTATTTATTTGAATAATCTTTTATATATGGGGTCATATTATTTATTCAGTTTACAAACTTTTTTTTTTTCCTATAGATGCATAGAGCCCTTTAAAGAATCTGCTGTCTCCACCTCCATTAAGGGACAAAACTCTCAGGTTTGAAAGTTGGGAGTTGATGATATGATATGAAAGGCAGTTACAATTTATGGAGCACTTAACATAAGCCAGGTGGAGTGTTAAGCAGTTCAGAGACTTTCTTATTTAACCCTCTCAACAATTCTAGCTAGGTATGACTATATCCCTTTCATACATGGAGAAATTGAGGCTCAGAGAGGTGAGAGTGTTTGTCCAAGCTTACATAATGAGTCCCATAATGTCCAGTGATGTAAGACATGGAAAGTTTGCTATATAAAAACAGGCATAAAATGTATTAGTCAACTTCGGGGGGAAAAAAAAGCACTAAGAATAGTTATACTCCAGAGCCAAAACCATGAGGGGTTAACACAAATGT
>NW_011439611.1:0-1804 GCF_000754665.1 Bison bison bison | reverse complement strand
GGTGCTTTTCATATTATTTGCAGCATCAAAAATTGAATAAGAGAAGAGGAAGACAAATATAGATGAGAAACTACAATAGATAGTAGAATAAAATGTGAGAGCAGAGAAAAGAATGAAAACATCTAGAAGAACCACCTAAAATTTCTTTATGAAGGATACTCAAGCTGGAGTTTGAGGGACAAGTAGGATTTGAGAAGTAGCAAATGGAGGAAAGACAAAAGAAAAAATATTGTTATAAAGTACCTAGGAGTCTCCAACTTTCGTTTCCATTTGATGTGTTCTATGATAAACATCAATATTTAAGTCAAAATCAAACCAACTTCACAAACAAGTTCCTCTTCTCAAAATATACGAGGTTTACTAACCAATGACATTTAGTATTTTCCACTGATTTTATTTTAGCCAACTTCTTTCTCTTTTAGGCAGGCTAGGTTGGTCTTCCCTAATGTCTCCTCAGAGACAACAGATTCTATATATTGTGTTTATTCAACAAATCTGTAATTTAGACAACAGATTCTGTACATTTGCTATTTAACAAATTATGTACTTTAGATTCTACTTTCTGAATAATTTTGTGCTGATCATGGGGGATGTATGTAGAAATGTTAGAATCATAGTATGTTACACATTGGAGATTACTTGGCTCAACTTCCTTATCTGCCAACTTACAGTAAGGCAATTCAAGGTGAATTGAGGCAAAGAATGTGTGTAAGGTATTCCTCAAAGGAATTTACAATCTAATTGAAGACCTAAGATAGGAAAGCAAATAAACGTACAAAGTAGGGAGTAAGTCAGTGAAAAAAATTATTTCTATGAATGCCATTTTGCTAAATCATATTAGATCAAATCTCCTTCAAGAACCCACTGTGATTTTATGAATCTTGTGATTTCTTCTTTCTTGCATCTCATTTTAAAATATATAATTCCTGTGAAAATGAATGAAGACTGAGGTGATTTTCTTATAGTGGTATATTTAACAATAATAAAAAACAGCCCTGGGTGAATCTTTTCCGGTGGATTCACACTCTGACTCACTACAACACTGGTACAACTTTGAGAATAGAAACTGTTTTTTTAAAAAAGACCATAGAGTAATTAAATCTTTGGAAATTCACTATGGATTTATTAAAAATAATGAAAAGGGTTTCATCTTAGTCTATTCTGGCTGTCACCTTGCTTGCTCAATAGAAACTGAATTATATCATCAATAAATAAGGTAAATATATCTGTGATGTATATATGCATATAGTCACATGCAACATTCATCTGTAAGGAGCTATGTCTTGATCCAGTTAATCAAGTTGCATATTCTGAAATTATTCATTAAAAATCATATCATGTTAAGCATATTATTTAAAATTATGAGGGGGGGATGAAGAGAAGAATTTAGCCTCTGAAACTATAGCTGATTTGTCACTTGGATTCATTATCCATAATTCATGCAAGATTTGGTATTCCAGAACCCTGTAAAGATAAAAGTGATTATCTAATGACAAGTCAATGAGTCAAAAACATGATTACACTAATAAGCTCAGGAACTCTTAATGGACAAGTAAATACCAAACTGATTAGAGAATCTTAGTGGGAAAGGGTGGCATAAATGCAAATAAGAGGAAGTCTTCTGATTGGACCAACACTCAATGAGAGGAGTATATAAGAGTCCCAAAGTGAGAAGAGACATTTCATTCGAGAAACCTCATCTTTCTTTTCTAGAAACCAAAAGCAAACCAGATTTCCAACACCATGGCTTGCTGTGCTCCCCTCTGCTGCAGCGCCCGTACCAGCCCCGCCACCACTATCTGCT
>NW_011439610.1:0-1804 GCF_000754665.1 Bison bison bison | reverse complement strand
ATTTAATTAAAGCACACTTTCCCCTACGGTATACTTAAAATGACAATTAAAGCCATTATTTTAAATGTTTGTGACTTTTTTCCTGAAGCCAAAGTTTCTGTTGAAATATATATTGACACTCCCCTAAGTAAGTACAAGGTGGCATGGTTGTGTACACCTGTCACCTTTGTGGGGATTCAAAAACAGGTTTTTGAGTTTGAATAGCAGTTAGTAACATAGTGCTGTTTAAGCTATTAATGATTAAAGTTAATTACATTTTGTACGATTTCCATATAGTCTATTCATTAAGTAATCTTTTTACAGTTACATCAGGCCTGAACCCGTCCATTCAGAAAGCTTCAAATTATAGAAACAATACTGTTCTATACGAGTGACCGATTATGCATTCTTTGGCCTACATTCTTTATTCTGCGATGAAGTTGAGGCTTATAAGTCAAAACAAAGGAACTAACTTACTATCCACCAGTTTATACAGAACTCACAGTATCTATGACTTTTTTAAACTAAGATCTGTTAAAAAGAAATCTGTTTCAACAGATGACCGTGTACAATACCATGTGGTGAAAATTAATTCAGACTTATTAAATGATGACTTGTTAAATCCTCTCAGTGTCAATTTATCAGCACAATACACACAGGAGAACTGTTGATGGCATATTGAATAGATTTTAATGAATAAATTGCTCTGGAAACCACACAGTTTCAATTTGGATTTGTCTTCCTTCAAATAGTCTGTTTTCCAAAGATGGATTGTAATATGGATGCTCATTCTTCAAATTCTTATTGGATATAACTGAGTTTCTGAAGTAGAGAGATGAGATTGAACTATTTAGGGATGTGTGGGACTTGGTGAGTTGTGTGACATCATCTGTATCCATATTTTTTGTCTGGGTTTATTTGAACTTGGCAATAAAATTCAAGAGCTACTTTTTAAATTAGTCTAAGTCAACCACCAGTGTTTTTATACACAAACCTTTGCTCTTTTCTCTCTTCCCTAACTCATATGAAACACAACGTTGTGTCCTACATTTTTCACACATGTGTTGAAGGCACATTCATTTCTCTGGTACATTAAAAGTGGATGGAGAGTGTGTCATTTGAAAAGCTCATTCTTCTATCAAAAACTGGTTGTCTCTTAGGGAGTTGGAAGAGGACCACCTAGTGGGGATTGTTTGAACCAACATTTGCTTGTGGGAGAAAAGAGCATAGTTTGTACTGCAAGCCCTGGCCCTGAGGCATCGGCCGTGCCCGTGCCCCGAGTGTGCTCCTGGGTGACCTTGTGACTTCTAGCTCCTTCCTGCTCTACATTTGTGACAAATTCAGAGTTTGCTTATTCTACTTAGGATATTCTCCCAGGTCTCTAATGGAAGAAGATGAACAAGTTGTATCAGTTTCATAAATCTTTAATCTGTGCCTTGGACATTATCAATTGTATCACTTCCAGGATCTCAGAATTCTATAAGATTGTAGAATTGAGCCATTTGTAACCCATTGGGCTTGGGTTATAAAGTGTGGAGTATAGTTCCTAGCTCAAAATTCTTCTGAAAAGAAGCACAGCACTGGTTAAGTAGAGAACAAAATCAACCTTTGGTTTTAGGACATGAGATCTTAGAAGAGACTCAAATAACTTGAACTTAATACATGAAGACACAGCTTCATATTTTGCCTTGTAGATCCCAGTCTGCACCAGCCTTACTCTCTTATTTGTCCTTATCACCATGTGCAGCTCAGGGAACATCTGCCTTTATAAATAGTCAAGGTCCTGGCTCCTCCTAGCTATGTGATTTGACTGAGTGACTTAAAT
>NW_011439609.1:0-1805 GCF_000754665.1 Bison bison bison | reverse complement strand
TGTTGCAGATACTGCTGGTCCCAGAACCGCACTTGACTAGCCCAGCTGTGTAGGACGCTGAGTTCCTGCTTGTTTTAGAAAAGAGGAAGATGAGGCCTGAGAGGGGCTGTTCCTGGCCCAGCGAGATCTAGAAGGCTGCTGAGAAAGGCAATATGGAACACAATCCTCCTGGTGGAGTTTAATGAGAGGTTCACTTTTCAAAGCAATCCTCGTCTGAAAACCATGTGAAATTGATCTGTGCATCGTAAATTTGTTTCCTCACCCCGAGAGCCAGAGCTCCATTTCCTGAAGAGATATCCTTTTTTCCTGACTCTCAGAAGGGAGGAAGTGGGGATGAGATGGACAATGTCTAAAGCAAAGGCATTAAGCCAAAATGAGCGGTGTTCTACTGAGGGAGAAGAAGAAACACATGACCTCAGGGCCCGTGGTATAAAATATAGCTTAGAAGGAGCTGCCTTGGATTTTTACTCATCCCAGAATGTCCTAAAAACAATCAAAGTTTTCAGGAAATTGGGGGAGTGTGCAGAAACAGTCATTGCTTTTCCTGCAAAAGGCAATTACCAGGTTTCCAACATTAGGGAAATACTCAGCTCTCTCGTCTGTGGGGAGGCATCTGAGCTAATGAGGCTCGGTTGTGTGGCACACTGAGCCGGGTCTCACAGCTTTTCTAAGTAGATCCCAAAACTATTCCTTAATTAAGAAGACGTGCCCATCACATCCCACTGTTTGTGCCGACACCCGGATGCCTGTCACATTGACTGCCACGGTGGATTCTATTTCTTTTCCCCACACCCGACCTTTTCTCTGTTCTCTTTTTTTAACTGGAAATCCACTGATGAATATATCTGGCATTATATTTGATCTTTTCCATGCCTCTCTGGGGTGATTTGTACCATTTCTGATGGGGCCTCTCCTGCGAATGGAGTTCTCCCCTTCCCAAGAGAAAAGGAAGAGAAAGAGAAGAGCGTCACTTCCCAGTATATTCCAGGCAGCCTCACCCTGTGAAGAGCTCCATTGTTCTCCACTACATTTTTTCAAAGGATTTCCAAATTAAAGGAATTTGAGGAGCACTCCATATGTTTATGAAGATTTACAATGACTACCAGCACATTAAAGAGACAGAAATCCTGCCGTAAAAATTCCTGCCTAGCTTTAACTCAGAGTTTCCCAAACTCATTTGTCTGCAGCCCTCTTTTTCACATTACCTACCATCTCAAGGAGCCAGTGTTATGTGGAAACACTTTGGGAAGGTTGGAGTGCAGATCAGGGGCCCACTGAGAAAGAGCTCAATCAGGAGACATTCTCACTGGGATACCCACCTGCAATGAGTTCAGTGGTACCTTCAAAGCATGGGTCCAAATGTGAACTTCAAAATGTGACCTTCTTTGGAATAAGGACTTTTGCAGGTAAATTAAGTTTAGGATCCTGAGATTAAATCACCCTGGCTTAGTGTGAGCCGTAAATCCAATAATGAACATTCCTGTAAGAGACAGAAAGGACACACAAAGAGACAGAGGCAAAAGCCATGTGAAGACAGAGGTAAAGACTGGAGCTGTGCTGCCACAGCCAAGGCAGCCTGGAGCCACCGTGAGCTGGAAGAGGCAAGCAGGGATCGGCTCCTAAAGTCCTGAGAGTGGGCATGGCCCTGTTGACACCTTAATTTCAGGATTCTGGCCCCCAGGATGGCTAGAGGATAAAGTTTTCTTGTTTTAACTCACCCAGTTGATCGTAATTTGCTACCGCAGTCCTAAGAAAGTACTGCTGCTGCTGCTGCTAAGTCGCTTCAGTCGTGTCCGACTCTGTGC
>NW_011439608.1:0-1805 GCF_000754665.1 Bison bison bison | reverse complement strand
GTTTTCACCACAAAAAGGAAATAGTAATTATGTGAGGTGACAGCAGTTGTTAATGAATGCCATGGTGTTAAATAACTTTGAAATATATAAATATATAAAACCAGCTCATTGTAGACTTGAACTTGCACAACGTCATATGTCAATTATATCTCGATAAAGTTGAGTGAAAAAAAGAACTAGAAATACATCAAAGAGGGACTAGGAAGTGCCTAGGGAGATTAAATGCCTATGGTATCATATACTGAATAAAGTAGAGCATAAATAAAGCATATGGTATCATATATTGAATAAAGCAAATGAAAACAACAGATAAACACTATTCCCACGACCTCATCCTAACACTCTGTCACTTAACTCAGAACTCAGCTCTAATTAAGAATCACAAACAAGGAAGATGTCAAGAGTCATTTAAAAGTCTACCAATTCATGTTCCATATATAACGTATTCACTTCAATACTGTGGTCATGATATTATATTACAGTGTTGCAAGATACTATCACAGGGAAAGTAGGCAAAGGCACACAACATCTCTTGTATTATTTCTTAACTGCAAGAGGTCTGTGATCATCTCAGAATAAAAATTTCAATTAAAAAATTGGAAAAAAAAAACCTATCAGCCTGGTTAAATTTGACTGGCAGTGGGTGAAAACAAAGGTGCTTTTATTTCCTATTTTATACTTTTTTATACTATTTAGATTTTGTGATCCTGTATGCTCTTCTACTTATCTTTAATTAAAGAATTTATAGAAGCTTGCATTAAAAAGATCACTACAGAATGATAACCAATAAAGGAGAATTTTTGTTCTAAAATCTTTTTGTACTAAATCCACTAACCAAGTTCTCATATTTTTTCTAAGCAGCACGGAGTGTTGAGTTTGAGAGGGTCATAATGTATGACCCAGTTCACAGATAACAACACAAGACGTATATGGAATTGCCTTAAAGCTATTTAACCAATGGTGGATGCCAGATGACAATTCCAAGGTGATCCAATTCTAGAATTTTGAAAACACTTTTGTCTCACCTCTTTATTTTGTAACATAAGTGTATTTGTGTTTAATTTTGGGAAACTACCTGCACTGCTATCTTATCAGAGCCCTCTTTAGAGTCTTTCACAACATCTGTCTATTAAAATGAACAACTTGCAGATAAGAATATCTGGCAATGGTAACAAATAGATGGAACAAATAGATGGGTAGAAGGTGGAGGAAGAACTTCAAAATGAAAGAATCAGGCAGGGCACCATCTAAAGCCACTGATGGATCTCAGCATGACCACATGAGACCATGAGATGTTACAAGTCTCCTGACACATCTAAACCCACCGATGGATCTCAGCATGACCACATGAGACCATGAGATGTTATAAGTCTTCTGACAGGATCAAACGTGCTCTACACACCTTCACGTGTACTCTCACCAAAAAGCAAAACATGCGAATCAATAGCTGAATCTCATCAAGACTTTACATCTAATTTCCGTCCACAGGAAACACAGAGGGTAGAAACACAAGCGTACCGACACCATAAGGAAGTCATTAGCTGAATCCAGGCTGCAATATTCTACGCGCAACTGACCCAGTTTCTTCAACAATGAGTTGTACAAAGAGATATTTTAAAAAGTGTTTTAGATTAAAGGAAACTTAAGCACCACAACAACCGTATGAATCTTATTTGGACCATTATTTGAAAAAACCAATCTTACCAAACCATTTTTAAATGATAACTGGGGGCGATCTATAGATTCAATGCAATTCCTATCAAATTACCAATGGCATTTTTCATAGAACTGGAGCCAAAAACATT
>NW_011439607.1:0-1805 GCF_000754665.1 Bison bison bison | reverse complement strand
GGGCCCCCCCGCCACAGGAAACAGGGGTTTGGGCACCTCAAATGACAAAGGCCTGAAGCGAGTCCCTGGGAGAGGAGAAAGAAGCACATTTCAGCTTCCTGCCTCCTTCTGCACCCACCCAGTCAACCACTTCAGCCCAACCTCCTCCCCTCATTCCCCTGGCTCCTCACCCTTTTGAGGGCCTCCAATCAGGATCACAGCTTTGAGCATGATGGCGATTGCTACCTAAACCTCAAATCCCAACAGAGAAGTTAGGCTCAGATCTCACACCTCAACCCAGGAACCTGATTCATATCCTAACTAGGCCCCAAACCCCAAATAGTAACACTTAGCCCTCTCCAAGGATGTAAATCCAAAGTTCAATATGCACCTGCCCGGGACACAACACCTCATATATTTCACACAACTCAAATCCCAGCCCAGACTCCAGCTGGCCTTCAAACCCCACAATGAATCCACCCAAATTCTGAAATTCACACCCCACAATTTGGCCCCTAACAGTCTTCTCTCTGGCCTCAGATTCAGCAAACTCAGAAACTCAGCAAGATACACCCTTCTCAGATCTCAAACCTCAAGAAACCTAAACTCCAAACCCATCAATTCCCAATTGTTGCATCCTGACTAGATCTTAAGCCCTGTACCCCAACAGTGAACCCTGAATATTGAACCTCATACCCTGAGTCCCAAATATCTAACTACAATCCTAAGAATGCCTCCCAAGTACTGAACTAACACTGATGCGTATATAATGCATCCCAAATTCAATTTAAAATAAACCTATATAGGCTGAACCTGAATCCTAAAACTAACCTCTAGGTGATGAACCCCGAATCAAAAGACAGATTCCTTTAGCGTCCCAAACACCGAACCTACCAAGCCCTGAGCACCGATACTGACGACAAGTACTGAATCTCTGGATTCGGAGAACTGATTGTTGACCCTCTGAACCCCACAACTGACTAATAAATCCTAGCCTCGCGCAGCCAGAGATTGTGGTACCAACACAAGAGCGTTAGGGCGGAGAGTCAGTCGAGACCTCCGAGCCGCTCTCGGTCTACCGTCCTCTGCCCGCTAATCCTTTCGGCACCCCTCCATCAGCTCCCTTTACCACTAGTCCCCTTTCGCTAGATCTGTCGCCCGCTACTGCTCACTCCTTCCGCGCACGTGTCTTCTCGCAACTCGCGAGAACTCCTTCGCAGAGTCTGCCGGGAATTGTAGTTCTTAACTATCCTCTTGCTTTCTACCAAGAGCCAGGAGGTGAGATTTATGGGAGAGCACGGGGGCCTGGCCAAGGAATCTAGTGGGCCGGATCCAAATTAGAAGAATGGAGTCTGAGAAACTGAGATTGGAATTTAAGATTAGGCCCTGAGCTGTCTGGGAAAAGGCCCAGGGGTATCAGCCAAAGCAGAGAGCCAGGTCCCAGGGAAGAGCGAGGCTAGAGACCTGAGGGAGTGTGGCCAGTCTTGAGATGGACGGGGCCAGAGTGCAAATCCCCCAGGAGAAGGTGGGGCTTGAGCTATGCAAACGAAGAGAAGGCAAGTGATAGACTTGGTAGTGCAGGAACTTTTTGACCGTGAGAGAAGTCATATCTCAGATTCCCTGTCTGCAAAATGAACCACTGGACTAGGCACCTTCCAAACATTCTGATCCCAACTTTCTGTGACCTTGGCGTGTTGATCTAGAATAAGCGTGGGTGCAAGTGCAGGGGAAATGGCGTCTCAAAAGAACAGAATAGACGCCGAGGGTCAGAGAGCAGCTTTATTAAGCAAGATGAAGGAGGGTGGTCTGACCCACCCACCCGGGGC
>NW_011439606.1:0-1806 GCF_000754665.1 Bison bison bison | reverse complement strand
TTAATTTGGTAATTTGACTTAAAAGATGTCCAAAGGGCATCTTCTATTCATCCATTCATTTACTCTTTTATTCATTCAACAAATATTTGTTCTTCCAAACACCTGAATGGAAATGGCTACTCACTCCGATATTCTTGCCTGGAGAATCCCATGGACAGATGAGCCTGGTGGGCTACAGTCCATGGGGTTCCGAAAAGTCAGGCACAACTAAGCCACTTAGTGGAGTGGTACAGTACTGAGCAAATTAGACAAAGAACTGCTCTCTAAACTTATTTTCTAGAGTTTTGACAAAGAGGCAACCACTACTTGGAAGATTCCCTTTGTATGGGCATTGGTGTTCCTGATTCTACTTTCTTTGCCCTCTGGGAAACTCTTTACATCCTCACAACAAGCCCACGCCTTTCACATACAGGTCAACAAGCTTTACATGTGTTTATTGTCACCCACCCCCCAACTCCCACCCCTTGCCCTGCATATTGCTCCAGGAAGATCTGGAAAAAAATGTAAATGGTCACATTTTCATCTCAAGATAAAGTATTAATAGAAAAAAATAGAATAACCTGTGTCCAAAACTCATGGTTTTGAGAATACAGTTTCTAAATAATTATATGACAGAATTCAAAAAAAAGTATATCTTTACATAAAACTACTGTATAATTTAGTAACTATAATGTATTATTTTAAAATGAGTGATTATGCAAAATTAGTTCCCTTATATATCAATCTCTAATTTAAAACTTGTGTTTAAAGCTATAAAAGTTATCATAGCTTTTTGCAACATTGAATAGTATCTAATTTGAATCCCTTTAGAAAGCCATCTGTAGTATTTTGAGTTTTGGCTGTTTCAAAATGGACTTTCTTTCTCGACAGGTACTTGATAGAGAAAAACTCAATATTTAAGCACACAATCTATGTCTGTTGTGAAAAGAAGTAAAGTAATAAACTGTCACATAAAAGTTTTCTCCCTTTTTAAATTTAAATTAAACTGGCTTCAGCTATTTATTTTTATTTCCTCAATCAAAAAAATTAAATTGTAATATGTTATAGTATAAGGTACTTTCTGTTGTTGCTTTTTTAGAGAATGAGAATAGAAATGATTTTTAATTTTAAAGATTGAAAAGATTTAATAACTAGATGAATTATATTTTTTAATTCCCATTAATTTATTTTCAAATGAGGAAAACCCATAACTTTGAGAAACTGATTATTATGGGGAAAAAACCTTGATTTGCAATTGTACCCAAATATGAAAGCCTACATTTTGTAAGCATAAAGATTACATTCTCTTCAAAAGATTTGCAGTTCTCATAGGCCCATAACTTAGAGAATGAGAGGATTGTAATTTGAAAAATTACAGATTTCATTGTTTTTTTGATGTGTGAAACCTATAAACAAATATCAAGAGATTGTATTCCAAGACTGAAAATCCCTTGTTTAGTTTTATAAGGGACAGTGCCCTGTGTGGCTTATAACCCTGACTTAAAAGAAAAATGCAGAGTAATGCAAAAGACACTCTAATCATTGCATCTAATTACAAAGAAGAATAACTCTGTAAAAAATATAAGTACCCTTGGGCAGGCATGTGGTCTGGTGGTCAGAGCATGGGATTTCAAGTCAGTAGTCTAAATTTCTATTTTAAACACCCGTTCTAAATTTCTCCATGATTTTGGGAATGACATTAACTTTATTTTTAAATACAAATTTGAGATTTGTGCTTGATAATTACAAAGTAGCTTTTAATCCTCTATCAGAGGTATAAGTCTAATCCTGTAGAAAAACTGACAGGTGTTTTCATGACTTCTTGGT
>NW_011439605.1:0-1807 GCF_000754665.1 Bison bison bison | reverse complement strand
GTCTAGCAGTGGGTGCATGGAACCTTTTGAAGGAGGTCGTCATTATCCTCATTACCTCTACCATTGTTTAGCCTCAAGTCAAATAACACAGCCTTGCCCTTCAAGAGAAAATTGGATTAAAGATTTACTGAGCCTAGCCTAGCCATTCATAACAAGACCTATTTTCCCCCTCAGTCTGTCTCTCCCATCAGGAAGATTACATAAGCCTCTTATCCTTCTCCATCAGATGGCAGACAAACTGAAAAATACAATCACAGAAAATTTATATGTTTGCCTGTTTATTATTTTATCTTTCCTACTAGAGTGTAAGCTCTAATGAACAGGTAATCTGTTTTATTAAATAAGTCTCTTTCAACATTCTGTTACACTGTCTGTTACAATGAAGATGCTTAATCAATATCCCCAGGATGTGTGTAACCATAGACATAGCTTATTGAATAGGGGCCTAGACTTTGTGCTGAAGTGGTCCTGGGCTTCATGCTATTTGTCAACTAAATAATTTTAGCTGGGTTTCCATTTTAAGCTTCAGTAATATTTATCAATAAACTGTTATAAAAATTACATCAGATAATACAAGTAAATAGCCCAATGAACAGTATACATTGTTATAGTATTTCCATTAATGTTAACTTATCATCCACACAAAACTATAAGTTTTATGTGGGCAAGGGCAATGGCTTTCTTGCCAATATGATTTCTCCAATGCCTGGCCCATACTAATAGTTCAATAAGTATTTGCTGAATGAATAACAGTAAATAAATTAATGCTTGAAGCAAAAAGAATGCTTGTGTAAATATGTATACATACATATGTATACATATTTTTATATATTATACTACTCTGTTTATACAGTAACATACAACATCCATAGCAAATACTATGAAGTATATAATTTATATGATAATTGTAATGATAATTGATGTTTTGATGTGCCCTGTTGGTATTACTCAAAGCAAATTCACCATATGTTATAAGATAATCATGTATGCATGTGTCTTAGAACTGCCCAACTCTTTGTGACCACATGATCTACAGCCCACCAGACTCCTCTGTTTGTGGGACCCTCTAGGCAAAAACACTGGACTGGATTGCCATTTACTCCTCCAAGAGATCTTCATGACCCAGGTATCAAACCTGCATCTCTTGCATTGACAAGCAGGTTTTTTAACACTGAGCTACCTGGGAAGTTCAAGATAATCTTAGGCATTTTATTATTTTAGACATTTCTTAAAATAGTAGGTCTTTGATGTGCTAGGATTTCTTGACCTCATATAGTTATATGAAATTTCAGATGTTAAAATTTGAGTAGATAATGAGTTATATCTTACAAAGCAAAAAAGTTTTGGTATTTGCAAAATTAGCAGTTTCTTAGAATGTTAGATTATAATCATTCTACTAAATGTGAGACTATGTCTGACATATTTGATAAATAGGAAATTCTGGAGTACTGTGAAGAGACTGTAAATTCTTTTAACTCAAAGGAAGTGTCTGACACAGTTCAGTCTTTGGCACTGACACTCCACGTATGCTACTTGGATGAGGTTTCATTTATAGGTGCAGTGACTTCTGGAATCAACTTTTAAAAGCAAAGCTCTGAGAAAACTTTTTAGAAAACCCAAATCTCCCCATTTGCTAACTTAGACCAGATCACATAGTCTAAAATTACTCTTAACTTGCTTTTCATTGTCAATAGTCTCTCTGGTCTACAACCAGTGTAGTTTTAGTGTGATGTGAAAAGATCAATAATAACTTTGAAGCTTTCATTTCGGTGCAAAAGAAACTCATTTTCTTCCTCTTGACTTTTGC
>NW_011439604.1:0-1809 GCF_000754665.1 Bison bison bison | reverse complement strand
TCAGAGCAAACCAGAAGGTGGGGATACTGACCACAGTGGTGGTCTGTAAATGTGATATTAGAGTTTTGGGAAGGTTCATTGTCTATTGCCTGCAGAATTAATTAGACAAGAAAGAATCAGTAAGATAGGGTAAATACACTTTAAAAGCTGAGGATCCTTTGTTCTAAAGTGCTTCCCCCAGATGTTTGTGCAAGACTTAACTTGGCGTCTTTCCTTTGTAGTCATTGTTTGTGCCTGATGTGAATGGACCTTCTCCATACTCTGGGCATCTCCTAAAGTCTTCAGAGTTGAAAAGCATGAAGCTTCATCTTTGCCTGTTTCTGTCATTTGTTAACCAGTGTAAATTCATTAAATTTCATGGCCTTAACAATACTATTTATTTGCTGATGACCCCCAAATTTCTGTCTACTGACCAAACCTTCCCTTAGCCTCATATAGTCACCTGATACTTCTTTTCTGCACTCAGAGATCTGATACCTCCCTCACATTCACATCACTTGTGTTCCTCTCTTCGCTCATACCACAAGTTAATCTGTCAGCAAGTTTGGTCTCACTGTCTTCTATATCCCAAGGGCTCCACTCTTTTCTGTTACTGTTGTTTTCACTCACACGTCGAAGTCCAGTATTTTTTGCCAAAATTGTTATAGTTTTCTTGAAAATACTCTTGACTTCTTTAATCTTGCTTCTCTCTGTTCTCCACACAGTAATCAAGTGATTTTTTGCAAAAATTTTGCTGTTTTTATTTATTTATAAAAAGGAAGTAAGGAAAGTCAGTGTTTCTAGCTACTCACCACCTCACCGCCCCCCCAACAGTCATGAGCATAAGTTTCAGAAACATCTGGCTTATTAAAGACATAATGTTTTGACAGTTACCTGGATTGAAAAAATGGGGAATGACAGGATAAACCATCATGTAGAACAACCTTCTGAGTGGGAGGGTAGAGCGCAAAATCTAAAGTGTAATCTAAGAACAATGCTATATGACATAGCAGATCATTACCAGTTTTCATAACCACAGTCCACAAGCCTAAAAACAGTGTTAAGTCACAATATTTAAGACCTTGTAATTCACATACACAAAGGATGACATTTTTGAAGTGAAAGCTGAGTCATCTCTCTCCTAGTATTACCTTGAATGGCATCCTGTTACTCTTATTAATAATATAATATCTGAATTCCTTCCAGAGTCCTCCTACACGTGAGCATTTCCTGACTACTGCCTACTTTTTTACTTCTTTATGTGAAAATGAAGTATAATGAAGTTAATTTTTCCAATCAACCCACGATGTAACCAGCATTTAGATTGGAAATACTAGAGTACTGTGCAAGATGCCATTGTGGGAATCTAAAACAATTTAGTCACTCTGCATTCAGGCCATTATGAGTAATCCTCCTATATAACTTAATACGAATGTCTTCTATTATTTTCTGTTTTTTCCTTTTGAAAATATTTATTCCTAAATAGTTTAGACTTCATGTGAAATCCCAAGATTATACACAGATTTCATGTACATTGTTTTTGCAGATTCCCTTAAGTGGTAGCATTTTACCACATTTTCTTTATTGTAATCTGTCTGTCATTTTACACACACACAAGTACATATTGCTTTCCTGAACTCTTGACCCCTAATAATGACCCTTTATAAATACATAACTGTGTATTTCCTAGAAACAGGTAATTTAAAAAACATAAACAGAATAGTTTTCAAAATCAGAATATTACTACTAATTTAGAGTTTCCTCAAATTTTACTAATTATCTCATTCTTATTTTGATAATAATTAAAAAAAAAAAAAACCTTTTTTTGGG
>NW_011439603.1:0-1809 GCF_000754665.1 Bison bison bison | reverse complement strand
GCTGCAGAGATAACCACAAAATATTAGCTCCTGGATACTAACTGCATCATACATACAAGGGAAATTCATCCTGACCATTCACCTTGTGGTTAAGTTCTCACAGGGAAAAAGTTCCTTTGGGGACACAGTGGGGAGATAACCAGGAATAGAACACAGTGTCGTCTCCAACTTCTGATGGTCTAGAAGGAACAAAGGCCAACCAAATGTGCATAGTCATGACGTTAAAGAAAAGCATTATCTGTCTGCACAGGATAACCTTTTCTCAATAGGGAGGTCCAGCCAGAAAATAAAAACGATTATATCCAACTCTAAGCCCAAGTGCCGAAATGACCAAGACCTAGTAGCTGAGGGTAGCGAATGGATGGGTATGGCTCACACACATGGCTTCAGTTATTACCTGGAACCCTCAGTGACTTTGCACAGAGTCGGGTGTTTGCCTCAATCCATCTGGTCTTTCACCTGCTCCAGTGCAGCTCTGATTTTTTTCTCAGGGAGACTAGAACGGTTTTTCTCCTGAAAAGATGTGTCAAGATTGTTGAGGTTTTTTTTTGTTTTGTTTTATCTTGATGCTGATAGTTTTTGTTTTTCAGCAGGAATCTATTGCCCTGTAAACTGTCCATGTTAAAACCATGCGTCATGTGACTTGGGGTATCTCCTGGCCATTCTAAAATTGAATTTCTCAAGTTGCTTAAATGATGTTTCTGAGGATAGTATTTGGATGCCATGGTGGTAAGCAGTTGATGGAACTGCACCTCAGTTAAAAGAGTCCAGCAGAGTCATCAGTTTATTCTTTTTGAGGCACACAGGGAGAAAAGCATAAAGAAGAAATCAAAGGCTTGTTAAAAGTGGAGTCTCGGGTATTTCTGACCAATAATATGGTAGTTTGCCATCTAGACTTCTGGATGCCAGTTTTAATTCAGTTATCATGACAATCAGTTGGTATAAAAAGCTTTTACAGATTATAGGCTACATCCCAGTCAAATCTTGTGAGTTCCAGGTGTCTGGTTACATATATCCTTACAAAGACATGTTGTAGTTACCGAATACATAGTAAGAGTCCATTCTTTTAAAGTTTCCAGTGATCAGTTTTATCCCACAGTTTCCTTCCAAATCACTTTATTTTTTTTTTTTCCAAATCACTTTAAAGTTATAGATGCAAAAGGTTAAAGAAATCTGAAACTTAGAACGAATGTAAGCAATAGTGAATAGAACTGTGAGGCATATACTATTCTGCTTTTATAGAGCTTATAAACTAGGGAATGAATTCAAGAGCAGAAGTAATTACCCCCAACGTTTCAGAAGCCTCACTAGAAAAATCTATCTGGTCATATTTCTGAACTTCTCTTTAAAAATGTTTAGTTTTATTTGTTATTTATTTATTTTTCTTATGTTTTTATTTGTGACTTAAAGATCAGTATTTTTATCTATTGTTATATAGTTACCTTTCTATAGGAAAAAATATCTCTTTTCTCTCAAGACTCATGCACCACTTTTTTTTTTGATATAGGTAATGTGGAACACTGCTGTCCACTCTGAATTCATGCATGACCACGTTGATTATGGCTTTCAAAGCTGTGAAAGTAAATTCAATTGGCGGATTATAAAGGAAAAGCGGGATGCCTATGTGAGCCGTCTGAACACCATCTATCAAAATAATCTAACCAAATCCCACATAGACATCATCCATGGCCATGCAGCATTCACGTGCGATCCCCAGCCCACAGTGGAGGTCAACAGGAGAAAATACACCGCTCCTCACATCCTGATCGCCACAGGCGGCGTGCCCTCGGTTCCTCAGGAGAGCCAGAT
>NW_011439602.1:0-1811 GCF_000754665.1 Bison bison bison | reverse complement strand
TTCTCAATGTTCATAATTGTACTCTGCAATAGGAAGTTCCTACCAAACAGCAAAGGGAAGCTGTCTTCTGAGGTTAATTTAAATAGATCAACAAATTAAAATGATATAAGGTAGAGAATTCTTTGCTTTTGAGCTGACTAAATGCGAGTGGCTGATATATGGATAAAAACACATCCTCTAATGCATAAAAGTATCAGAAAGGATATTTGTCCATATATTGACAGCTATTTTAATATAGTGTTCAAAATTATTCTGAAGCCAATTTCTAAATTAAGGATTAAGAATTAAAAACTGATGTTTACATGTGAATAGATGTATGTATATATTATATATATACTTCTTTAAAACATGTACATTTTTGCTTTATCATTTTTTATATTTTAAATAAAGTGCACATTTAAAATACCTGATCTGTATTATTTTTCATAGTCACAGAAGCCAAGAAATAACACTTCATCCTTTTGAAAACAATGCTGTAATATTCAACTAAGTAATTTAAAGTGGTGAGTTAAGAATCCATACTGATCACTACAGGAAGTAGTGGTACATTAATTTCCAAGTGCTTTATTCAGCTTTCATTTGGATTGACAATATTTCTCTTAAATAGAATATCTTCTGCAGCTGTGATTATATTGATTCACGGTATATCCTCTATTTTCAAACAATAAAATGGGAAAATGTCAGATTTTAGAGCATAAAAAGGTACAGCTTGGGTATCTAATGTGCATTTAACTTTTTTGAGCTCTGGATTAATGCTGCATCAGACCCTAAGGCATATCCAGAAACCTTGATGGTCATTTTGATTTCTGAGTTAATGGAGGAAAGCCCTGGCATTATGTATCAAAACTGTTCATTCATTCTGGATTGACTTCTCACATGAACTCAGCTCTATATAATTAACTTACATGGGAAGGATCAAGGTATGATCAAGTCCTTTCCAATGATAAATAATGAGTTTTTATCTATTATTCTTTAAAAGTCATTATCATGAGAATAAACTTCAACACTCCCTTGTACAAAATACACTTTAATGTGGTTTTAAAGTTTAATAATATAGTTTTTACCCTAGTCCAGACAAATTTCACAGATCTTGCAATTTCACTAAAATCTTGCTTCATTTCTTAATGCAATTCATAAATTAAAAGAACTTCCTAAATGCAACCTGAAACGTAAATAAATTATATGAGTCTATACGGCCACAAAGTAAATGACAAAAATATAAAAAGCACAGTTTGCTGGTGGTCCAGTGGTGAAGACTGCATTTCCACTGAAGGGGGCATGGTTTCAATTCCTGGTTGGGGAACTAAGAGCTCCCATGCCTTGAGACATAGTCAAATATCTATCTATCTATTTAATTTGCCACTTATTTTGTATAAATATAGAAAAGTAATTTCAGGGGCAAATAAGTGCAAATTCATTTCTCGATGAATGTTACACAGATCCTCCCAAACCAGGAGCTTTCAGGGCCCAAGAATAGTGTGCCCTGTTGGGGGTTAATTACTTAGCCCAGGGCTGTTTTTCCTTTGAAACCAATCACAAGTCCCTCAGGAACAAAACAGCTTCTGATCCCCCCCACCCCCTGCCATCAATAACTAGTATGGAAGCACTGACTCTGAGGAGGAGTGGAAACTGTTCCGCCTGAGGATAAAGGAGGCTGGATCACAGGAGCGAGGCAGAGGGGAGTGACAAGGCAAGGGCTAGAGAGAGACGGGCCAGGCTTTGGAGAAAGAGATGGTGAAGCCAAGTTTGTTTCATAGAAGAGGAAGGAGGGTGAATCAGGAAATTCTGAGGTCCAGGAGTGAGATGGGAGG
>NW_011439601.1:0-1811 GCF_000754665.1 Bison bison bison | reverse complement strand
TAACATTCAATTGAAATCTGTACACTATTAGCTATACTGAAATAATATACAATGTCAAAAATTCTTAAAGCTCATTCATGGAAATCAGACAGGATAATATAATGGCAGAGATTAGTGACAGACTGGGTATGAAATACTGAATAACCTCTTAATCTCTTTGGGCTTCTGTGCTCTAACCTAAAAATGAAGAAAACAATAAAACCTACCTCACAGGGCTTTTGGAATACTATAACAGGTCCTGAATGGGTCTCGCTACTTCCACCATTCTCATCCGTTCCTTCCCATTCCACCTACTTCTGTTCTGTACCCAAGCAGCCAAAGTTGAAAACAAAAATCCTATCACATGATCCCACTGTACAAAAACCTTCAGTACTTTGTGTCATTTTTGGAACAAAGTCCAAAATCCTTACCAGAGTCTGTAAAACCCTAAATGGTCCAATCCTTGGCTTCCTTGCTCACTTATACCCGCCACTATGAATGTTCTTCCCCTAGATGCCTGGATGGCTCAATCTCCTTCCTTCCATTCAAGTCTGCTTTAAATGTCACCTGCTCATATAAGCTTTCCCTAGTTTCCTCTACTTATTTCCAACAGCACTGATCAGTAACCTCTATCATATTATGTTTTTATTTGTTTATTTCTGTCTCTCCTACCAAAAAATATTAACTAACCCATGAGAACAGGGTCTTCATGTGGCTCACCACTGTATCTCCAGTACTAAGCATAGTGCCTAGCACATTGTAGGTGCTTAATAGTTAATCCATGAAATAATGCAAATAAAGAGCTTAGCACAACCGTTTGGGAAACAGAAAACATTCAAACAGTGTTAACAACAATAATAACCACTATTATTACTACCAATACCAGTATTTCTGTTATTTTTCATACATTCATTAAACAAACTACCTCTAAACACTAACTTTGTGCCAGGCATTGTACTGTGTAATTTTTTACATGTTGATTTTGGGCGTTGACAAGTTTTTGAAAACTAGCTAGAAGGCCACTGGCATAGGATGATAGTTGCAATTCACAAAGTAATTAAATACCTCCAAAAGACTTCTGGAATTCTACTAGTTCCAGACTTTCTGGTTTTTCCTTTAACTTGATCTGTATATCCCATTAGTCCACGCACAGTACCAGGCAATAGCAGTCAATAATAAAACGTTAACAGTGGGGGCATTATCATTTTCTTCTTTACTATTTTTTCAGGCTGTTGACTTTTCTTAAAACCAAAACCCAAGACATACTCCAGCCATGAACAATTACAAAGTATATGAATCACCAAACCTAGCTAGAGGCACTGATTATATTAACAATTCAAATGAGGTTATAGGCGAGGCAGCTATGGTATAATAGTAAAGAGTCCCTTCCCAGCTACATATGACCTCATGCAAGCTACTTAGCTTCCCTATGCTTCTGTTTCCTTAACTGCAAAACAGAACAACAACAACAAAAATTACCTCATAAAGATATTATAAAAATGAAATAAAATAAAGGAGGTGAGATTTCAGGCACACACAAAGACACTAATGTCTGCTCTCACAGCTCATGGAATATAAGCTCAAGCGGAAGTATGGAATTTGGCAGTGCTTTATGCTTTTGTGTAATGTCCACAATATCTGGCACAGATTTAGTAAATATTGACCTTATATTACATTATATAGGGGAAACATACCTAATTACACAGTGTATAGACGTTAAAAGCATCAAAAACCAAGCAATTTGTCCAAGGTTTTGTGAGTCATTAATGAAGAGAAACTGATAACTATGCACTTTACAAGATGGAATCAGCATTTCTCTAGACTTGAAAAAC
>NW_011439600.1:0-1812 GCF_000754665.1 Bison bison bison | reverse complement strand
TTGCGCACTGCTGCGGGGGACGGAAAATGGCACAGCCCCTGGGGACCCAGCCCTGCAGTGCCTCACTTGTTTAAACAGAAAGTTGCCGTATCAGCCAGCAGTTTTTCTCCTGGGTACACATGTTAAGGAACGTGTAACAGTTGTGCAGACAAGAAACTGTACACAAACATTCATAGAAGAACTGTTTACGACAGATAAACGATGGAAACCACTCAAATATCTGTCAGAGGATGAATGGTGAAACAAACTGTCCTTTATCCATATGAAGGAATGTTATTCAGCAGTGGAAAGAGGTGTACTGATACAAACAACTAATAGAGGTAACCTTGAAAACACTGTGCTAAGTAAAAGAAGCCAGTCAGAGGCCACAAGTTTTATGACTCCATTTATACAAAATGTCTGGGGCAGACAAACCTATAGACAGAGAAAGGAACTTAGTGGCTACTTGGGGCTGAGCGGGATAGTCTGAGATATTAGGACAGAGGGGTAATAACTACAGGACGGGGTTTCCCTTTGCAGTGATGAAAATGTGCTAAGATTAACTGTGATTATGACTGCCCATTTATGAACCTATGCTAAAGCCCATTGAACTGTATACTTTAAATGGGTGTATTGTATGGTATGTGAATTATGTATGTATAAAGTTGGTTTCTTGAAAAAATAGTAACTGAATTAGATTTGGTCAAAAGGTGTTTTCACTTTGGAAAAGAAGCAGACTTCACTGTTATTATTTCCTCTCAGCCAAATCCATTTCCTTATTTTACACGGGGTTTAGTATGACGCCCAAGGCCATGGCTTTTCATCAATATACGATATTAACTGAAAATAAAATTAAAGAAACATATAAGTTATTCTTTACATGTAGTTGTTAGATAATTCCATAAAGCTTTTCACAAAAATTAAAAATAAAAGTCAAATTATTAGCTTATAGTTTTTCTTGGAAAATGTGCTAAATATTACACTTTTGGATTATTAAAATGATGCTATAATTTATCATTTTAACTCATATTTAGAAAACACTAGAAGCCATGGCATTTTATATTCTGTGATGATTTATATTAACTCCCTTAATCCCCTCATCTGTCATGATCCCCTTTCTCCTCACAATGTTTAGTAATCTCTGATCTAACCTATCATCATCTTGATTAAACCACAATGTTTAGTAATCTCTGATCTAACCTATCATCATCTTGATTAAACCTTGTTAAGTCTCTCACCTCTGTTTTCTAAAGAGCCATGTTGACTCACCCAGTTAGAGACATCAGTTGAAGTCATCCCACATACATGCAGATCAGAACTCTTTAACAGACTTCATGAATATTAAAAGTCAAGTTGTTGTCTTTTGTTAGGGCGACTGCACATTAGAAGTGTATGCAATTATTGTGTGGCTACAGCATTCACATTAAACAGGATTACCACTCAGCTTGTGTACTTTGAAACGTGAAACATTGTTATTTCTCAGAGTGAATTCTGTTCCTAAATTCAGAACAAACAGTTCCTGTAACAGACACCAAATTGAATCAAGGGAACTCCAGGTGCCCCGAGCACTAAAACCTAACGTAAAAGCTACATCGTAGGTTATGATTCCATCCCAGCTCACTGTGTTTAACATAGAGGGAACCACAAAATGAAAACCACATATTGCAGATCCAAGTGCATTTACTGAGACCTACTCATGGGAAAAATGACCCAGGTATGCCCTCTACCTTTTATATGAAAAGGCAAGTATAATGCAGTCAACTGGCAGAGACCTTGGCTTACTAGATATCTCCCTAAAGAAACAAAAATCTGCCATACACACACACACACACA
>NW_011439599.1:0-1814 GCF_000754665.1 Bison bison bison | reverse complement strand
CTCTTCTTTCCCCACCACTGCTGCATTTCCACTTTCCCCTCCCTGCAGAGATGCGGTACCTCTTACAAACCCCAGCACTGCAACTTTAGTCTCCCAAGAGGGCTCAGAATTACTGTTGGGGGAGATACATTGTTCCTTGGCTTTTCAAGTTGCTATTTAGTGGCAAAGATCAATGCTGTGGAGATTAGGGGAGCGGGGAGGTGGGCCTTCAGACTCTGTTGCTATTCCTGGGGGTAGGCAGAGGTGCAGTAGCACATTTGAAAATAAGTAATGGAAAGGATGGAAGGAAGGATATCTTGGTACCTTTAAGAGTGTCCTGGGTGGAGGGCCTCAGGCCTCCAGACCAGATCAGCCCCCCGGGAAAGATGGGAAGGAAGCAGCCTGACCCCCATGATTCCCTTCTCCTTTCAATCCCTCCCACTCTCCCCATCCTTGTTCCTTTTTCCAAAAATTATTCCAATGGGGAATTGTATGACCCATGGTTGTTGCTGATTACCCCTCCCAGAAGTATGTGGAGATGATACTTTCATTAAAAAAGAAGCATTTCTAGCCTTTGCACTTCCAGTTCCATTGGATGATAAGGATGTATTTGAGGGCAGTTTATGGTGAATGGGGATATTTAACCATTTGTTTATTCAACAAATAACTACTGAGTACCTGTTATGTTCTGGCCCCTGATGAGGGTAAGATGGAGGGCTTGTCATGCCCAACATCAATGCCATGGCTGGTTTTATCCTAAATTACTCAAGGGCAGTACTCACCACAGTGGATACTGATTTTCTTTCAAAAGCAACCTTTTCTGTTCTCAATGAGGAAAGCATTAAGTTAGTAAGAACTATTTGACCTTTCCTGGGTCAAATTACAAGGGTCCCAAACTTAGCTGAGAATGGCTCTATATGAGTCAGGTGCACTTGGCTTCAAATTAAAATTTCTAGATCTCTATCTTGAGCTCCACACACATACCTCCATTTGCCTGTTACTCAGCTCTGTTAGTTTCTCCTACAGGCAACTCCGTTTCCACGTCCAGAGTCAAACACCCTGTCTTCCTGAAAAACTTACTCTCCTCCTCCTGTGACCCCTGTGTCACCAATATCTTCTTCCCCTACTGGTTATCCAAGGGCTCAACCCTTATGACCTGGGCATCATTCCTGAAGATTCTTTTGTGCCCAGTCTATCAAACCAATCACCAAGTGCTAAGTATCCTACCACTTATAGAAGAACAAAGCATTAGTATGTATTTAGATCAGAACTGGCTGAAGGCATACTTTTTAATTTCAAGCACCTTTCAGAGAGAAATTAGACTAAGCAGTCAGGTGCTTTCTGTCTAATATAATACATTGAGTGGTAAATTAATAAATACAGTTACTGAGATCAATTGCAAATTAAATAAATTGACTTTCCCATAACAAACACATTTGTGACTTAAGCAAGTAACTTCTTAAAAGAATGTATTTTCCTCTGAGGTTTTCACAAGACCTTAATAGTTATTCTGAAAGAATAAATAAGACCTTTGTAAATAGTTGTGAATCTTGGTAAAATCCTTTCTCTTGCTTACTGAAAATCTTAACCGTTGATTAAGATTGTTGATTCAAGAGGTAGAACAGTTCAGTTCATTGCTCAGTCATGTCTGACTCTTTGCAATCTCATGATCCGCAGCACGCCAGGCCTTCCTGTCCATCACCAACTCCTAGAGTACACCCAAAATCATGTGCATCAAGTCGGTGATGCCATCCAACCATCTCATCCTCTGTCGTCCCTTTCTCCTCCTGCCCCCAATCCCTCCCAGCATCAGAGTCTTTTCCAATGAGTCAACT
>NW_011439598.1:0-1814 GCF_000754665.1 Bison bison bison | reverse complement strand
CATTGGTGGTTAGGGACTTCAACATGTGAATTTGGGAAGACACATGAATTTCGGGAAGACACAGTTCACTACATTGCAACAATTGTGTAACATCTGAACAGCCACCCAAATCAGGAATGAACATTGACACAGTACTACCGTGGAATCCACAGACCCTAGCTGAATTTTGCTAGTTATCTCAGAAATAGTCTTTAAAGATCCAGGGCCATTTGTTAGAATTAATTGTCATGTCTCTTTAGTTCTTTTTAGTTTTCTTCAGTCTGAAACAGTTCTTTGATCTTATCTTTCATGTCCCTTTAATTTTTTAAGACTATAGATCAGTAACTTGTAAAATAACCACAAATTTGTATTTGTCTGATTATTTTAAAAATTAGATTCAGGTTATTCAGTTTTGGGTAGAAATACCACAGAAGTGATGCTGTGTTCTTAAAACATTATGCCTGTTTGGAGGAACATAATGTTAATCTGTCAGTTTTGTGGGCAGGAAGTTTGAGACTTTACAAATAATATTATTCTGCATTAAACTGTCTCTCACCAGGTTTAGCATCCATTCATGATTGTTGCTTGAGTCAGTTTTTGGTGTGATGTTTGCCACATGTTGGTTTTTAATTCCTTCATTCCTTACACATACATGGATTGGCATTTGATTATAAGGCAGGGCTTTCCCCCTTCCAGTGTATTTCTTTCATTACTTTCATCAGTATATATTCATGGATTGCTACTTTATTCAGTTGGTTATAGTCTTTTCCTAGTATTTATTTTGACACAGTTTATCCATGCAATAGATTTGGCCAGTGGGAACCTCTTGAAGGTAGTGCCTGTATTCTTTGGACATCACTGTTTGTGCACTTGACTAGTATAAGATGTTCTGAGCTCTTGTATCGATACTTTCTTTCCTGGCCTGGAATCAGCCATTTCTCCTGGTTCCTCTAAGAAACAAAGATCTCAGTATTAGGTGCCTGGGATGTTATTACTTCTAGGCCTTTTCAATGGAGAGATTTAAGAAATAATTGTATGTAGACAAATACATTTATTCACTGTATGTTTTCTGTATATAACTATGAATTCATGCCAAGACTTCCAATTACAATTCAGCACCACAGGGTTTATTTCTAACCTTTTTCCTTCCCACATTTGTAACTTCCTAAATCTGTATATATTTCAAAAAGTAGCATTAATGAAATGTGTATTTTGAATTTGGATATGTAATGTGAAAGAGAGGAGTCAAAGATGACTTGATTTTTGGCTGAGAAAAGCCACCGCAGAAGAAATGCCATTTACAGAGATGGAGAAGACTGTAGGAGAGAAGAGAATTAAGAAGAAATCACAACATCACATGTTGAGTCTGAGCTGTGTATTAAACATCCAAGAGAGACATTGGGTAGGCATTTGGGTATCTGAGTCTGAAGTTCAAAGAACAAGTCCAGGCTGAGATACAAATTAGTTCAAGACAATCAGTTAAACTTTTTGGACAGAAATTATTATATTTCCTTAATCAGTTATGAAAGGATCAAAAATGTATCATATTAATAGAAAATTAGAATACAGGCAGGGAAAAGGGAAAAAACTAGAGATCTGTACTCTTAAAACTTAATTCCATATTCTTTCTGATCTCTTTCATTGATTTTTTTTCTAACACGAGATCATTCTGTAATTACTGTTTTTTTCCCCCAGTTGATGATTTCTTTATTTCCATTTCTGTAAATTTTCATTTTCTCTAGTCCCAGACCACATTCAGATTTCTTCAATTGATCCAGAAATGTGATTTACAGCTGATGTCCAAACCTGTATCCATTTCAGGAACACAGATTAGT
>NW_011439597.1:0-1815 GCF_000754665.1 Bison bison bison | reverse complement strand
TGGACTGCAGCCTACCACGCTCCTCCGTCCATGGGATTTTCCAGGCAAGAGTACTGGAGTGGGGTGCCATTGCCTTCTCCAAATAATACTCTATAGGTATATATAAATACATGCGTGCATATCAACACATATATACATATCAATACATACATACATAAATACATGAGAAAGAAGAAATGGGAAACTGAGAGGGCAAACAGTGGAAGGTTTTATAATTTTCCTTTAAAATAGTTTTGTATTTGTCACATGTTATGAGTTTATATGTATGCTAATTTTTTAATGCAGTAGATATTTTGAAGAAACATTAAAAACCATAATTGTCTTATAGCTAGCACTCTGCTCTCCATGCAAGTGCTATGAAATGTAAGAAAAGGAGAATAAAAATAGTCAGCTAAATAATTTAGATTGAATTATTAATTTTGGTACCTGTGCTAATTTGATATCTGATCTAAAACATGCATAATGACTCATTATTTCACCATGCTTCATTTATCAGTCTGTCCTAATATCAAAACCACACTCTCTTAATTATGAATAGTGAATTCATGTATACAATAAGACAAGTACCATTTCTCTCTTTTTTAGTAGCTTTGCCTAATATTAATCCTAAAGTCTTCTATACACATACAAATATCTAACAATGAAAAAAACAAATTTTTAATTTATTTAGGTATTATTTAAAGGCACAATAAAATTTTGCATTCTTTTATTAGTTCATTCTCCAGTACCTAATATTCCCTCATACTATTTCAAATGATGTAATTATTTTTCTAGTTGTTGCTTGTGTCAGATATAAATGACTTTGTATAATAATTTTATACTCATTTCTTTTGGTAAGCTCTCCAATTATTATTTCAATAGAAGGCAGATTCTTTTCTGCCTTGAAACTCAAATTTACTCTTATTCTATTACATTGGCTTAGATTGCCAATAAAATGCCATAAGGTATATTTCTCTTTTATTCCTTATTTGAAAGGAAATAATTCTAAAATTTAGATGGCATTTACTGTATGTGTAAATTATAATTCCTTTTATTTTTCATATAGTAATAATTTTTTATGTAAGATGTTCAGTATTTTGAAATTTTTAACTGCATTTTCTGTGATGATTATATATTTTGTCTCTTTCACAAGGTAATTTGCTAAATTAATTTTAAAATTTTCTAATAAAATTTTACCATTTATGAATTTTATTGAAATTCTCTTCTACTTCAGTGACCAATGTATATTCCTTTACCTCATTAAAAGTAGCTATATTCTCTATTTTCAAGGCATAAATTCTTATTTATGAACAAAAGATGTTAATTATAATTTTGAGTCCTCTCTATCATTATTTTTTCCCCTTCATGTGTCTTGTGATAGAGTGGTAAAAAAATGAACAATAAATAGTTTCATACCTTTAAAATTTCCTCCCTTATTTCCTGTAGTTCTATTTTTCTTTATTTTGAAACTATCTATATTTGCAACATAAAGATTGGTTTTCATTGTGGATTATATTTTTGTATTCTTATCTGTCTCATTTATTTTGCTTGCACAACATTTAACCTAGTTTGAAATAATTTGTGATTATTAAAAATAATTTATAATAAACACAGTATTTAATGAATTTAGAGGACTATCTTTTAAAATAATTTTTAATATAAATTTATTTATTTTAATTGGAGGTTAATTACTTTACAATATTGTATTACTTTTGCTATACTTCAACATAAATCCGCCACGGGTGAACACGTGTTCCCCATCCTGAACCCCCCTCCCACTTCCCTCCCCATATCATCGCTCTGGGTCATCCCAGTGCACCAGCCCCGAGCATCCTG
>NW_011439596.1:0-1816 GCF_000754665.1 Bison bison bison | reverse complement strand
ACAGTCCATAGGGTCACAAAGAGTCAGACACGACTGAGTGACTAACATACACTTAAAGAATTTTCCAGAGATTCTGTGGAGATTAGACAGATATGAAATAATAGCTCTACTGAACGAAACCCTAGCTCATTCCCAGATGACATGTGATCTTATCAGAGATGGAGACACAGGGGCCTGATGGTCTGTCCCATTCAAAGTATGCATGAAATCAAAGTACCCCTGGGACCAAGAATATACTCTCTAGCCAGCAAGTGACTGTGCCAAGGCCTCCCTTAGAGTGTTTTTAAGGTGTGTTTGGTTTAACTCTCATTACACCAGAGAGAAGGATGTGACCTTTGTATTTTATTCTTGTTGTTCAGTAGCTAGGTCCTGTCTGACTCTTTGAGATCCCATGGACTGCAGCATGCCAGGCTTCCCTGTCCTTCATTATCTCCCGGAGCTGGCTCAAACTCATGTCCATTGTATTTTATAGGTTCTCTTTCTCTGTTGTTAATCAGTCAACAGATATTTGCTAAGAACCTATGACATACAAGGAGCACAGTGCTAAGAACTTTGAGAAAAGTTTTTAGGTTGAACCTTAAGACACTGCCAACATTCAACCATTTGACCTGTGGGGAAGAAAGGCAATTTCATATTGTTCAGCCTAAACTAGTCTGATGGGAAAGAACTGATACAGAGACACAGAAATGCTGGCTAGCAGCCCGCACAGACAAACCTGAGGTCCTCCGAGAGAGGCTTTTTGACGAGGAAACCAGGTGAGCTTGGGACATGGGTCTGATGGGCAGAGTCACTTGAGTTACAAAAAATGGTCGCAGAGGGAGGCAGAGTGCCAGGTACAGGCTGTGTGTGGAATTGTGAGAACGCAGTTTGGATCAGGAGATGCTGAGGAGCAAAGAGTCGAGGGCAGTGGGAGCACGCCTGGATCTAGAGTCTGGACAGCCACGGCTCCATGGGGAGGAGGGAGTGGATGGACCTAGGAGTGAAGTGAGGACATGGAAGCCCATGTCCAGGAAGGATGAGCGGTTGAGGGAAGGAATTAGGGAAGTCAGAGAGGCTAGCAGTTCCCACTTAGTGCAGCAGAGCACAGGGGGAATAGGGAGCAGAGCATCATGTACCAAGAGTAGGGGAGAAAGAAGTGGTGCGAACTGGAGTGGGGGTGGCGTACTGCCCGAGAAAGGCAGGAGCAAGTGATTCAAGTGAGGAGGAGAAGGATGGGAACAGATGGAGGTAGGGCTGGGTTGTGCTCAGTCACTCAGTCGTGTCCAACTTTTACCACTGAGCCACCAATGTCCTCTTTCATTAGGACCATTTAGCAGGTTATACAAGGCTCTAAGCATTTTACATTATTGTGCAAAGCAGCTCACCTTCTCTACATGAACGATGTTTATCAGGTCTAAGATTGTCCCTAAATGACTGGCAGCAGCTCTGCATGCATGCATCTGAGGCCGTGAAGGTGCAAAAGTTTCAGGACTCGGCAAAGATCACACCACTGGAGAGATCTGGGTCAGGCCCAGGCTTACATCCAGTGTGGACACCAAGGTCGCAGGGTTCGAAGAGCAGAGAGGGAGCACCACTTCTTCCTTGGCCTTGAGGCTTCCACAGGTCCTGACCTGTTCTTGGAAAGCCCCAGGTCCTCAACCATCAGTGGGAGCTCAAGTACAAGGCTCTGGTCCTCTGGTTCCCAACTTTGTTGTAGAACCCAGTCCCCAAGCTGAGGTGACTTAGTTACTCAGTTGTGTCTGACTCTGTGATTCCATGGACTGTAGCCCACCAGGCTTTTCAAATGCCCATCCCTGGCCAAGGAGGCCATGCATTT
>NW_011439595.1:0-1816 GCF_000754665.1 Bison bison bison | reverse complement strand
TTCTCCAGGCAAGAATACTGGAGTGGGTTGCCATTTCCTTCTCCAGGAGATCTTCCTGACCCAGGGATTGAACCTGGGTCTCCCACATTGTAGGCATTTTACCATCTGACCCACCAGGAAAGTCCTAAGTGAAAGTCCTGAGTCCTAAGTGAAATTTTTTAGGGCAGCCAATTAGGGGTAGAAGTAAGTGGATGAATATGTAATGCAGGGAGCAACTATCAACACCCCCTGAGAAATTCAGGAAGACTAAATTCACGTGGCTTTCCCCTCACCTGTGAGGGGAAGAGGGCTGTCCTTATCTTTGCAGACATCCAGGCCCCGTTACCCTTGCATGCGGTGATGTGAGTGGCCATGGTTTCCCTTCCTCGACAAAGAGTGCTCTTAACTGAGAAACATTTTTGAACAGCTTGCTTGCTGGTTAAGTCAAATAGAATGATGTATCTCTATTCAGTCAAGAGATTGAATGCAGCATCAGCTTCCTGCAAGGCACTGTGAGTGATACAGAGAAGCCTGAAGGAAGACACATACAGAGAAGAAAACTTTCCTTGAGCACCAATTCGTGTCAAGTCCAATGCTAGGAAGTTTGCATCCATTCTCTCACCATTACAAAGTGGCAAGAAACAAATTGCCATGAGAGATGCAAATGACCATGATGATAATAATAGTCATTATAGACATAATATGCTATGGAAAAGTCTCTTCATTCCCCTCTCCACCTTGCTTAGTCTTCCCCTAACCATCCTGGCTTCTGTTTCCTGAGCTTCCTTCCTGCTGTGCAGGGCCTCTGAGCCTGTCTTTGGTCTTAGTCATAAAATGATTCTGGGAAAGAGAAGAGACTGGTCTCAATAGGCTGAGATCCCCAGTGTGACCTTGACCCAAATGGAGACTTCCATGGAGAAGAGCAGGAAAGAACAGTTCCCGGAGGATGGTGCATTAAGGAAAGGGCATCCCCAGGAAGTGATTCATCACTCGTGACATTTAAAATGAATCTGGGAAGAGCCAGCGGACAGGGACCCACAGAAAGGAGTTCCCTGACTAATGCCCAGAAGAATGAACTAGATGTGTCCCTTCCAGGACTCATCCATCTCTCCCCAGCGTCTACCCTGCAGTGGCACCGCCTAAGGACTCCAGGTTTTAATCCCAATTAGATTCTCCATTTACTGCTTGACCTTTGATCTCTTAAGTAGTATCTACACAACCCCAAAACATCTTATCAGTTGAATCAGAAGATTTTGCCAGTCATTTACCTAGAGCTCTGGGCTCCAAATTTCTGGACCAGCTTGAAAGGATGCTTTTATTGAATTGATTAAATTGGCCACATGTTTCCCCTTCATTCTGGCATGGCCTCAGGTCCATATCTGGTTACAGCACTAGAGCCTACAGGAAGGATGAATGAGAAACGAATGTGCATTCTTTTCTTAAACCCACAGTTTTGCTGACTGCACTTTGCTGGAAGAAAGTAGAGTGGGTATACTAGGTTTCCATGAGCCAAATCTATGGAAAGGGCCCCCTCCCTGTTTGATGGCCCTTCTTTAGTAACAGTTATAATTCACAGGGCATTTGACAGTTTATGAAACACTGCCACATTATCATTTCACTGACACTTGATGCAAAATAAGATATTATTTTTCTTATTTCACAATCAAGAATCAATGTTCTCTCACCTGCCTCAGGTATAATAACCTAAATAAAATTTAGCCTTCTTGCGCCTGTTATCAGACTCAACTCTTGGGATCTGAGATTTGGGGATCATTCATACCCAAAAGGAAGCACATCTGACTCCAAAAAAGACTTGGATTCAAAATGATGCAATAAG
>NW_011439594.1:0-1817 GCF_000754665.1 Bison bison bison | reverse complement strand
CATTTGTCAGAAGCAAAGTACATGTGGTGATCTAGGAGTGATTTGTGCACAATAGAAATGGCTTAGGTTGCTTATCTGGGGGTAGTTTTTTAGGTTCTCCGGTCAATCATCTCAAAATGTCAGCAGGAGACTGGCTGCAGCTGCTCATCCTGAGACCTATCTCCCATTTCACCTCTTAAAAATTAGTTTATATCGCACACACATAAGTAAACACACACACAGTTGAAGATGTTTAAAGAATTTATAGTATTCATTGACCAAAATACTGCATATTTGGGCACAATGTGTCAATGCTAATTGTACTTCTCTAAGGTAGGGGGAACAGTATTAGAGGAATAGGATAACATTCTGAAAATTAAGTGTTCTTTCCTAAGAATGTTATAATCCAAAAAATACCTGCCAAGAGTGCATGACCTATGCAGGGCAAAGCAGCCAACCAATGATTAAATATGGAACTTCCCAATCATTACTCAACTTCTCACCAGCCCAAAGTGTGTCTACTGATTAACCCTGATTGAAATTTAATACCCATTTTTCCTGTTCTATCTAATTTGACAAAGAACTGCAGACAATGTAGAGATAAATGTTAGCCTCTTACTTCCGGTCTATTCTTCAAACGTCCAGACAGTTCAGCTTAGTCATTTCCTCTAAAAGAAATTAAATCTTACCATGGGTTTCAAAAATGGTGCTATTGAATATTTAAAAGACATAAAACATCCTAAGGTAATGATTTATTTCACCCATTTGTCATAATTATAAAAATAAGTATTAAGGGACTACTATAGACTGCTGCTTTGGGAATGAGAAAAGCCACCTAATTCAAGAATATGTCATAATCCTAAAACTAAGTTATACTGATGTAAATAAAACTCAGTATGTGATAAGTGACACTATTATTAAGTGTTTATATTTCATTCTGCATTCAAGGATTAAAATTTTTGAGGAGATACTGCTGTCCTGAATATTTAATATATTGAGATGTTATACTCAAAATACGCCAGAGAGTTTGATTTACCTAATGTTCAAAAGATGTATATTCCATGCATGCTGTGTGCAAAGCACTCTGAGTGCTTGCATTTTTCAAAAGTCAGAAAATGTATGGCTTCCCTAAAAATAACCCAAAACTGGAACATAATCTAAGATTTCTGCTTGAAGCAAAAAAAAGCAATGCTGAAAGGGCGTGCTGCAAACCTGGCTTACTACATGGGTCGGTTCCTAATTCGGGTTTGAGGGGTAGGATGCATCAGAAGATGTCTTAATAAAGCATGTCAAGGTAGCAAAATTACATGAAATATAGAATTGTGTAAATGTATAAATGGTGTGAGAGCAGCTGGTAGGAAAAGCCAGTGGGAAAATGACTAAAGAGGGAAGTTGCGTAAAGGGGAAAAATTAGTTCTTTCTAGCATACTTCAGAATTCCTCTTTTACAGTGTCTGAACACATACCAGAATAAGCCCTGGGGAAAGAGTCACTTGTACTGGAAATAACACAAGAGGATGTATAAGATCCTTTTAATGTTAATAATAAGGATGTTATGTTTTAGAAGTGTTGTACCAATCTTGATGACAAACACTTTGATACCTCTCCCAGTTAATCCTCACCACATTAGATAGCATTTCCATTTAAAACATGTAGAAATTGAGGCATATATTTCAAGTATCTTTCTCAAGAATTCACACCTATTTATTCAACAACTATGTATTCAACACTGATTACATGTCAGGCAGTAGAGAAGGCAACAGCACCCCACTCCAGTACTCTTGCCTGGAAAATCCCATGGATGGAGGAGCCTGGTAGGCTGCAGTCCATGGGGTCGCT
>NW_011439593.1:0-1817 GCF_000754665.1 Bison bison bison | reverse complement strand
TGCAATTCATGGGGTCGCAAAGAGTCGGACACGACTGAGCGACTGAACTGAACTGAACTGAACTGAAAGCCATGACAATTAATTCCACAGGAAAAGTACAAACTAACAAAGTTTAAATTAATATTTATTGTGTTAAACCTTTTACCGACCTTATAATACTGCTCACTATGAGAAAATGTTACAAAGAGCTAAAGCTCTTTTGGTTTGGCTTGGTGGTGGCTGTTGCTCACATTTGTTAATTAATTAGTCTACAATATGACACTGCATTCTCCCTACACTTTGCTCTATTGGAGCCACTGTACAGAAAACCTGTCTTCAATTTGCTGTCACTGCATTTGGCCTTCATGTGAATCAAACTCATCTTTACAGATTAAGTCCACTTCTGTTCATTTTTCATTAACTCATGACACTTAAAGTTACACACCTTGGTGTCAAAAAGATCATAAAGATATCTGCAACACAGATGGAAATTTTATGACAGTGATAAAATAGTCATTTGAATGATCCAGAATATACTTATATTATTTTTTTAGAGATTTTTTTCATTGACATTAAAGTTCAAAATTCAATGAATCTCATAGACAACCTAAGCATGACCTCTCTATTCCCACAAAAATGTCACTCCAGAGGTCAGGGACACTGCTACAGATGAAAGGGGACCACTGAAGAAGTCAGTGTCACAGGCTTTTAAAATCGAATTTATTTTGCTTAAGGAACCAGTGAGCACCAGTTTGGAGGCCCGACAATAGACTGGGGAAAGAAAAATGAAGACCTGAAAATCAAGATGGTTTGAATACAGTGAAATGATGGCTCACCAACACAAATGACTAATACACCAACTTGAAATCTAGAGAAGAAAGTTGAAGAAGCAGGAGGGGTTGAAGGGAGAAAAAAGCAAGCCTGATTTCTAGTACTGAAAACTTTCATGGCAGTCTCTCAAAACAAGAGAAATCCACCACTAATAAATATCTGGGAATGTGATTAATCACAAAAATTAGAAGAACACTGAACAGAGTTAGAAGTTCTGAGCTCCTGTTACAGCTATGTCATTCTGGTGAAAGAACAGTCTAGTTTATGAAAAGAAGATTCATAAGCAGTCTGGCCTTTTAGCTAGAAATTTAAGATAAAAGCAGTATTAAATTCAGTACAAATACTTAATAGGTATCTATTATATTTAAGGAAGAACTGGGTAATTTGTACAGTGCTAAACAAATATATGTTATCACTTTGTGGCTGATACAATTTTCTCCCCTATTCCTTCTTTGCCTGGAGCTTGGGCAACCCAATAATAAAGTAATAGAGGGAAAGCTGTGTATGGAACTCTAGTCTGAGCAGGAGCCAGACACGCTTTTAGTATAATGAAGCACAGAATATACACTAGAAAAGAACTTTTATGGACAAGCAGTCTGATTTTCCTTTACAGCTTTTTCCTCTTCCACCACATCCGTAGTACCTGGGCTTGCACTTGGTCCTGTCAAAGCTGAGAGAGAGAAGGACCATTTATGCCAGAGGCTGTAACAGAAGAGGATAAAGATGTTTTAAAGGAAGAGAACTGGCCACAAGGCCAAAGGAGCAAGCTGCAGAGGCAGAAAAAGAATGAGGGTAAAGGTCAAAGGGGGATGCTGTCTGCTACTGAGGCATCTGGAGTGTCCATGAGCAGAGGCCCCAGACCTGTGGGCAGTATGTGGGGGCAAGTCAGTGAGGAAAGGAACCCTAGGCTCTGGTAGGATAATGCCACTTGAACCTCAGGTGAAGAACTGTGTGAACATTCTTTGGGGACCTGTATTGTGTTTTCTCAGCTGAGGGAAGACTTAGTC
>NW_011439592.1:0-1817 GCF_000754665.1 Bison bison bison | reverse complement strand
TTTTTTTTTTTTTTTAAGATTCTTTCTAATCTAGATGTCAGTAACAGCAAGGCTATGATAGTTTTACTCAGAAAATCAGGGGATATTTGCTGTAATTCAAAATTAGGATACACTGGTAAAAAGCACTGAAAATCCATCATACACTGTCCTTCCTAGAGGGCAATTGGCATAATATGTCTAATTCCTCCAAAAGTTTATATTCTTTCACTCAAAAATTTGGGAGAATTTATGCTATGCAAATAATCTGATGCATGCCCAAAATTATATATAAAAGAAGTCTATCGTGAAGTAGTTTATAATAGAATATAACAACAACTAAGCAACCTATTTATCAGTCGAAACTATTTAAATTAAGGTACATGTGTATTCTGAGATATTTTGCACCCTGTAAAGATGACAGTATAGAACTATATTTGTTTATATGGAAGATCAATAAGTGGTGTAAGCATTATAAATGGTTTTTATAAAGCAGTTACCAAAAAAATTGTTACCAAAACAAATTATTTTTATAAAAATTGTTATATAACTTACATATGGTAAGTTATATAAATTATAAAAATTATTTTATAAAAACAATATAAATACAGGTGTGGGTATTACATTAAAAAAGTAATTTTATCTTGGGTGGTGAAATTCTAGGTGATTTTAAGTTCCTATTACCTTTCTGTATTATCTACTGGTGTTGTTTAACAAGGAACATAGATCGCTTTTATCAGCAGGAGAAAAACTAAAAAGTATTTCAAGTTGTAGAAAGGAAGTCACTGATAAGTTTTATCCACTTCTCTTACAAAAGCCCAACACTGTTTGGCTGGGACCTCCCAGCGGGTGAGAGGTGGGGGACAGGACAAGAGTCAGTGCAGATGGAGCCTTGAAGGTAAGACATGAGGCACAGGGTTCAGGCGGCTTCCCAGACAAGCCCCCAACCTGTCTGCCCTTACCTGAGCAGGCCTCCAGAGTGCTGACATCATTGTTGTAACTCCTGTTCCACAACACTCCTTCCTTTACCTTGGCTCTGAGTTTGCCAGTAACTTGGCAGCATCCAGAGTATCGCAGTCTTTACTCAGGAAAAAATATCGTTCTTACATAATAACAAGAACAAAACAAAAACAGAAGGAAAATTGAAAAATATCTTTATTACTTTCCTAGAAATGCCCTAACAAGTTACCACACAACAACTTGGTGGCTTAAAACGACAGAAGGTGTTTCTCTCACAGTTCCAGGGACCAGAAAGTCTGACATCAAAGGGCGGGCCGGGCCGTGCTCTCTGCAGGCTCAAGGGGAGAACCCTTCTGAGCTTCCTCCAGCTTCCAGTGGCTCGTCACTCCAACCACTGCCTCCATATTCACATTGCCTTCTTCTCTGTAGGGCTGTGTGTATCCCTGTCTGTCTTGTGGATTCAGCCCCACCCTGAATCCAGTGTGCTTTACCTCAGTCCTGACCTGCAAAGACATTATTTCCAAAAAAGGTCACATTTTGAGGTCTGGTATGGTGACATCAATTAGGAGGGTCTATTGGCAACCCACTCCAGTACTCTTGCCCAGAGAATCCCATGGACAGAAGAGCCTGGCGGACTACAATCCAAAGGGTCACAAAGAGTTGGACGCAACTGAAGCGACTCAGCATGCATGCACATTCAACCCACTACAAAATCATAAACCAGATTTGGTCAGCAAGCAGAAACTATGGCTAGTATTTATCTTTTAAAAAGGTGAGTAAAGGGACTTAGCTGGTGGTCCAGTGGTTAAGAATCTGCCTTGCAAAACCAATACAATATTGTAAAGTAAAAAAAAAAAAAAAAAATCTGCCTTGCAATGCAG
>NW_011439591.1:0-1795 GCF_000754665.1 Bison bison bison | reverse complement strand
AGCTGCTGTCCCCAGCCTGTCTGTCTGTGAGCTCAGTGAGGACAGCAGCTGGCTCTTGTCTCCATCTGGGCCCAGAGAAGGTGATCAGTAATGAATGCAGGAGAAAGGGTGGCAAGGTCAAATGCCATAGTACAAGGCAGCATCTGGGGTTCAAGGCTCTGGGGGACTTGCACAGTGCCCAGGAAGCTCCTGCTGTATGGACCCCAGGGCCAAAGGCCTGACACGGTCCAGCCTGTGGAGCCTGCAGTCCCAGCCTGAACTGGAGCGCTGAGATTTTCCCTCAGTGACTGGCCGGGGGAGCTTGTCTCCTAAGCCTGGGTCCTGGCGTTCCCTTCCCAGTCTGGACACCAGGCAGCTACTGACACAGAAAAAAAGGGGAAGCAGCTGAGTGGCCAAATGAATCTGGGCTTCTTAGGCTCAGCCACTGTGGGTTCTGAGACAAAACCTCTCTGGGCACGAAGGTGAGAATGAAAGTGACTTCAATCACCTCCCCGAAAGGTGTGAGAATGGGAGTGACCCCAAGTCAACCCCAGCCCTTCTCTGGGGCACAGAAGTGGCTCAACAGCAGAGGCTGCCTCCCCTCCCCTCCCTTCCCACTCTCGCTATGCTCTTACTTCACTTTTCTTTATTTTTAACAGTTTATTTTCTGTATTTTCTATATATATTTATAAAAATATATTTTCTGTATTTTTAACAGCTTATGGATTAATTCACATCCTATCCATTTTACCCATGTCGTGGATAAAATTCAGTGGTTTAGCATATAGTCACAGAGCGGTGTAACCGTCCCACCATCCAATTTTAGAACTTTCATCACCCAAGAAACCACATCCTATTAACAATCTTTCCATCCCCTCCCTCTCTCCTCCAGCCCTGAGTTTCTGTCTCTATGGATTTGCCTATTTTGGATTTTACATACAAATGAAATCATGCAGTAACTGGGTTTTTGTGGGCTCATCCATGTTGGATCAGTCCTTCACTTCTTATTGCCAAATAATAGTACATTGTGTGATATTACATTTTATTCATGCATTCATCAGTTCATGGACAATTAAGTTGCAAAGAAAAAGTATTTCTCCAAATAGGTGGAGTTACTGGACTACATATTATGAAATATTACGTTTCTTGAAATAAGACTATCGAAGTAGTTCTAACACACCTTACTACAACAATGGATAAACTTTTAAAATTAAAGCTCCACCCTAATCACATTTTCTTTAATTTGATTTTATGACTATTTTATGATAGCTTTCTATATGCTTAGTAATAAGTTATAGTCCCTTATTATAAACTGTTTTTCAATATCCAGTTTTTCATTTGTATCTTACAGCAGTACCAATTGTTATTCATTGTTATATTTGTCTGAAGTTACACATGACACTTTTCCTAATCTGATTTTTGCTTTTGGTTATATTGCTATTCACCCTTAAGAAATACTTGGCTTGTATACAGTTATATCTATCGGGTTTTTGTTTTTAAAATAGAAAAGCTTTCCCCTCAAAAGATTTAATGTTTATATCTGCACATTTCAAGATTTTTATCACTTGGGTTTTTTTTATTGTCGTCGATTTCATTTCACATGTCTATAGAGCAAAGCGATTCCGTTTTATGTATATACACGTAAGCACGCCTCTTTCCCATGATAGGTTATTATAAGGTATTGAAGATAGTTCCTGTGCTGCACAGCAGGCCCTTGTTGCTCATCTGTTTTGCATAGCGCAGCGTGCATCTGCTAATCCCAAGCTCCTAATTTACCCCTCCCCCCTTACGGCTTTGGTTACAAGTCTCTTGTCTG
>NW_011439590.1:0-1821 GCF_000754665.1 Bison bison bison | reverse complement strand
GTGAGTTAAGAGACTTAAAACACAAGAAGACAGTTAACATCAAAGAAGGGCAAGAAACTTTGTGGAAGATATAAAAAAGTGTGGAACATTATAAAATTTAGCTGATGTTTCACAGGAGATTGTCTATACTCATGTCTTGACACTCTCACACTCACACACCAAAGCATAAGAAGCCCTATCAGTCACGATACTTAAAATGATTCTTGGAAGAAAACTAACAGTGAGGCCAAAATCTGGCAACGTACATTAGAGGAACTGACTGGATCTCCACGTCATCTGTGTGTAGTTTACCCCTTAATCCCTGCAGCTGCTAAAAATCATAAAGTAATAGTTTTATCCAGAGATCTAGGTAGACCTTGAGGTATTTGATTCAAAATATGCTTTGTACATAAAAGGTTATAAAATTATGCTCATAATGCCAATCATTTTCTCACCTAAATACTACAAAAAGTTATAAAAGGGTAATTTTTGCTCTAGGAGAGAAGAGCAGCTTCTGTCTATAAGTACCAGCCTAGACAAGCTTTTTGGTATTCTTAAGTCTCACTTGATAGTTTGCCACTCAACAAAATCATGATACACAAGTAAAGTACCTATTCTTTTCCCTTAAGGCAACGTTCCTCACTCAAGTCTAGAGTCTCCATAACAGTGAGATAGAAGAGGTCTGTTTTCCCTACATGTCTTCTTACCCTACAGGCAGCCTAGCATAAAAAGAGGAAAACAGGCAAAGCATGGTGGTCACACTGTTCCAGCCACTACTACATTTTATACACACAGGATAATAAACTGCCCCCCTAAAAGTTACCCAATAACATTATTAGGGTAACTTTTAGGGGGGCAATTTATACTCATATTTGTGTGTGTTTAATGGGGTATGGAATTAACTGGAAACAGGAGAATATCTTTAGTTTACATCTATGAAATATAATAGACAAGGAAAAATATACAAAAGTGAAGCTGACCAAAAAAAAACCACGGATGGGGAAAATAAAGAGAAAGGTATGTGGAAAGAAGAAATGCAAAGCACTGTTTCATATCAAGAAATCAGATATTACCTGATATTACTTTCAGATTATTATCAGATATTACTTTCACCACATCTGTCTCACCTATTTGAAAAATGCAGCCCTTATTATTGAAAAGGTAAGATGGATACTTTGGTACCTCATCCCTGATAAATTCAGTATCAAAGTTTCTAAATTGTTTTATTTTTTAAAATAAAGACTGAAGAACCAACCTTCAAGACTATTCTTTCCCCCTGGCTTTTGCCAGTAAACTTAATAATCCCTTCATAAAAATTTTGTAGTTTATCCAGTGTATCCTCAGTAACTTAAAAACTTTACAAAGGAAGGTTTTTAATGGATACGTTTTTATGCATAAGCCTGCCATATTGCATGGTGAATTTGGAGGAAAATAAGTAGTAATAACTAAAAATGGCGTTCTAGGTTTTTTTAAAATTGACTTTAATTGATTGAGGTAAAAAAACTTATCAAAGCTAGTAGTAAAAATAAGTTTCCACTACAATTACATAAACTCATAAAATTAGTTTTTTAAAATAATTAGTTTAAAAATGGATTATATTAGAACTACGTTGTTCATATAAATTCCAATACTTCTGACTTTGGTTACGTTGGCCTATGACTCGAGTATAACATGCTAGTGAAAGAGAAATGGTGTGTATTTTCACAAATTCATCCATCTGGCCATCTGATTCTCAAAACAGCAATTAGATCGAGTAATTCTGAATTTGTATTGTTCTTAAGCTAAACTACAGCATAACTTTTTGATTACCAAAAAAAAAAAAAAAAAGCCTATACAGCAACT
>NW_011439589.1:0-1826 GCF_000754665.1 Bison bison bison | reverse complement strand
TAGAGAATGTATGTATAAAGTTCAATAAGGCTACTTCTTTTGATTTTCCTTGAATCAGAGAAGAAGAAATTAATGAAGTGCTATTATTTGATTAGCTGTAAATCTAAGTATACCCTAAGGTCCACTCATTATTATTGATACTATACAGGACGTCATCTTATACTCATGGATATTTAGAATACAAGATGATGAAAATTCCTTTACCGTGTAAGAAGTTGCACCTGAGCTTTTCTGACCTATAGAGCTTCTGGCGTCATGCAGACATTACTATTCTACGAAGCCCTCGTTTAACCTTTTTGATGGATTAGGTGACACATGGTAATACACTGGCTACATTACAAACAAGAATTTAAAATGTCTTTCATGAGATTATGCTCTGGAGTCAGCTCTATACTACATTAAAATCGTCAAATCAATTTTTGGATTTGGTTATAGAACAGATTGCAGCAATATAATACCATCATTTGAATGTTCAGTAAAATTCTGTTTTTTTGGCATTAGGCATATGGAAGATAATGTTAGTCATTATGAACTGTGAAAATCCTCTAGTCCATTTAGGTAGTCAGTAAAAATTTATTGAATGTTGGTATTGATTGAACTCTCTACTGGAAAGAATGTTCAAGTCACATGCCATTCTATCCATAGGCAAATGTTAATTTTTTCACTGAGTTAAAAATGTTGACTTTATTTTTCGGATAATTTCCCTTCTTTTTAGAAGTTTTTGTTGTTTTCCATAATAATGCAATATGTGATTATAATAGGTTTACAAAACAGGGAAAAGCAGGAATCAGAAAATTTGTCAAACATTAAATAAAATATACTCACTGATTACTCTTAAAAAAATCTTAATACACTAAAGGTAAGACCATAGAAGAATTCACTTGAAATCAAGAATAAAATATGCACTTATCTTTACAACTATTTAATTATTCTAGAGGTACTGACAAATACAATAAGATACAAAGCAAAAACATTAGTGAATAAGAGGAAATTAATGTTACAATTTGGAAACAAAATTTTTCCCAGTAGGAAATTTTAGAAGACAAACTAAGAATACTAGAAATTTGTACAATTTAATAAATTAATTATGTACCAGCAAACATAATTTATAGATTGAAACTCTGGTGATGGACTGGCTAATTTCAAACATTAGAAGGATGTGTAATTTTTTGTTAATCACTTACTTTCTCTATGCCTCAAATTCATTAGCTATTAAATGGATATGATAAAGGTACTTACTGCACAGAATTATATGTATTAAATAGCATGGTTCATGTAAATTAACAAAGTATCTGGCACATAGTATATGTTTAATAAATGCTAGTAAACTATCACTGTGGTTGCTACAATGATATATATAATGAAATGATACTGCTACAGTAGTAAAAATGGGGAAAATAGGAAAGTATGAAAACATTAATGCAAAAGATGGTAGAAATAAGTTGGGAATTTTGGACTTTTTAAAAACTAGACTGTAGAAAGACTGTAGATGATGAATATCATAAACCCTATTGCAACTGTTGACTTAAAATAGGTACAAATAATGAGCCAAGAGTATAGATAAAATAGAGAAATAAAAAATATTAAGAAATATTAATAATAATATTAAGAAAAAGAGAAAAAGGAATAAAAAACAGAACTGAAAGCAAGCAATTTAAAATTTATAGATTTGTATCCAACCATATTAATAAACAGAAATTATTCAACCACACAGTCTTCTTAGGTGGCTCAGTGGTAAACAATCCACCTGCCAATGCAAGAGATGCTGGAGATGTGAGTTCTATCCCTAGGTTGAGAAGATCACCTGAAGGAGGAAATGGCAACCC
>NW_011439588.1:0-1826 GCF_000754665.1 Bison bison bison | reverse complement strand
TTCTTGGCACTGTTCTTGCTTTACATAAATCATGTCACAATTAAATATGTTTTGAGATCCTCTGTTGGAAAGATTCTATGTGCAAATAAATGTGTTTTTTTCCCCCCATTTGCAACTTCAAAGACGATTCTCACTAATGAGACACTTGAAATTCATATCTGGCCTACTTGCTACACTTGGGAACTTTAAAATTGCATTTATAGACAGTTCAAGTATATAAAATAGAGGCCAATAGAAAATATCATTAATTAAATTCCCTAATTGTGTAGATATATTTTATCCATATTTGTGTGCCTCATTTCTGTTTTATGAAGTGTTTAGACTATTCTGTGTAAAGGGTGAAAGAAAATCTGTAAGATAATGTGGAAAATGTACTCTATTTTCGGTAATAACAAATAATTTAATTTTAAAAGTTCTAATAATGTATGACAACCATATTACCAACATTGTAATATATATTCCATGGTTTTGTCATCTTCACAAAGGAAATATTAGAATAATAATATATACTTTAATGTATTTCCTCTTTCCCAGTTAATTTTTTTTTATCATACGCACCCATAGAAAGGGAAAATATTTTGATATCTCTGACTGACAATCAGGGAAATTCAGTGATTAAAAATCCCCTAACAGCAGTACTCTAAGTTCTTGTATACAACACTGAACAGCAGAGGAAGGGCTGGTGACTGCCACAGCACAGTCGTACAATTGTATAAATCATTAGACTCCCACGGGCCTCACTTGTCTTACATATAAAATGACACAGTTGGAAAGAATGATCCTCAAGGTCATTGCCAGATCTAATATACTCTGATTAAATCCCAGTTTGAGGGTAACAAAAACACACGTGGAAGATATAGGGCTAAAGGGACTTTGTAAAGTAGTGGGAATTACTGCACACCTCCTCACTGTTGTGCCTAGAACAAGAACAAGAATAATAATATTCATATCTAGTTTCAGAGTGGTTCAAACTTTGTTTCTCCTCCAGGTCACTTGAAAGGTGCACAATTTCCTCATTAGCAACCCTATTATCTGACTCTAGAAAGATTGTTTTTCCACTCTACCAGACAAATATTTCATTCTGTCTCTTTTCTTCCAAAATCTCAAAGAAAAAAAAAGGAAAAAGAAAACATTCCCCCATTTCTGAAAGCCTTTCTTATGAATTCACTGGGATACAAAAATCAGTCTTACAGGAACTCCATCAATATTTCACCCTTAAGTCTCCAAACCTCATGCAAACTTTGTCCTTATTCTGCCTTTTCTCAGTGTACATTGGAAACCATTTCTCCTTTGGTAAAATTTCAACGTCCAAAGTATACTCCAGGTTCTTTACTATCTGGGTTACTCAAGGCTGTTTCAGTTTTTGCTATTATTTAATACATTTTCTAAATGATCTTGATACAAGCATGGAGCATAAAGGTGGACGCCAAACACTGAACATTCATCTTGCTTTTTCTTATCACCAATTCCTCTCTCTCTTTCTTTCATACACATTATCTATCTACAAACTCTCCGTGAATTCATTCTTTTCTTTGCTGTCAAAAAACCTGCATGCATTGATGATAGAGAATTTACACCTTTGACATTTATTTTTCCTCTAAACTCCAAAAGTATATATACTTTTTGGCGTGTCCACTTGGGTGTTTCACATATATGTCAAATGCAATGAGCCCAAAACAGACCTCATGTTCTCCTGCTTTGTATATGTCCTTGCCTGTGTGTGTACCAAGTCACTTCAGTCGTGTCGGCCTCTTCACAACCCCATGGACTGCAGCCCACTGGGCTCCTCTGTCCATGGGATTCTCCAGACAACAATACTGGAGTGT
>NW_011439587.1:0-1829 GCF_000754665.1 Bison bison bison | reverse complement strand
TATCTATAGCTATTAATTAAATTATTAAGTGGGACTGTGATAAAAGTGAACGTATACCTTTTTTATCTGTCCCTGTGAAGGGAGATACAACCTCCCTCAGAATATTTTGGATAGCCACAACAAAATTACGGCTTTAAAAATATTAGTATCAAATCATACCTTTGAAGGAGGCATTAGGGTCAGCACTGCCTTGACAATAGGCCTGGGAGCATTTTTTACACTTGTATCTGAATGGACAGCAGAGGGCACTGCTGCTAAGCAGGACATAGACAAAAAATCACCAGCTCACACTGGGCTCCCTGGGAATGCAAGTGCCTTTCAAAAATTAACCACTCTGATGCTCTAATTTGAGCTGCATGTATAATAACTCATGAGAGTCAGTTTTTGAAAATTCCCCTCTGATTTTTAAGGGAAATGAATAACCTGTCGTTGAACCTAGTGTGTCACTCAAATCCTTCCTTCCAGGAAGGAGGTTTGCTCATGTGAGCTTCTATAAATAGGGTATAGGACTTTTTCAAGTGGCCACAGAAAATCAGGGACCTTCGGCTCTTCACACTCCTTACCATTGAAGCCATCCTGGTCTAGATCTCCCAAAGGGGCTATGGCGCTGCCGAACCTTGCAAAGACCTCAAAACCATTCAGCTTGATGGTCTGGAAGTCCCCCGAAGCTTTCTGCAGAGACACCGAGACCTGCCCCACCTCCTGGAGTTTGCCATCAGAACCGCGATCCATGAAGAGAGGTGCGCCGATAAACACATCTGCGTAACTAAAACAACAGAATCGTTTTCACGAAGGCAAGATCAAATTCCATGTGACTATTAATAATCATTTTCTTTCTTAGTTGAAACTCAAGTTTCCCTCTTTCTACCTCTCTTAAGGCCACATTTGAAATGACCATTTCTAATTCAAACCTTCCTTCAGTTCTTTTAAGAAACTATGAGTAATTCATAAGATTATTTTATTCCTTCATACTATAAAAGCTATTGAAAGGAATTATTAACAACATAAAGATTTTCTAGTATTCATGATTAAGGCTGCATCAAATTGGTTCCTTAAATAGGAAGATTAGTGGGAAGGAGACAGAGAAACAGAAGGAAAAATGTTTAGTTTTAGTAAAGCATTCATAAACACAAGAGGAAAACTGTTTCTGAAAACATTTTTTAAAACTTACTCATCCCCATTAATGTCAGTGGCAGCGACAGAAAATCCAAAATATGCAGCCATCTGGATAATGAGATGAAAATGAAATGTTTACAATTTCATCCAACTAATTTAGAAAATTAATATTTGTTGTGTATTTACCAAATAGAAAGGATTACTTTTTTCTCTGCATATAGTGTTTCAATCTAAGTTTCTTCTTTTGTTTATTCTACCAAAACAATGACCGTCAGTTAATGAGGCTTGTATACTTTCCTAGATTTACTGGCAAGACAGCAAGGTGTCTTGGAAGACATTCCAGTGTCTTCAGCACACGCCATTCACAAGTCCAAGTACAATCAAGGCTCCTCCTGAGGCCTCACCTCCTATCTCCTGTCCTCTCTACTTACCCAAAGACACCAGACACACTACCAGAAAGACAGACAAGACATTTCAACTGAACACAAGAAGTTATAAATGATGCCAGAGCAGTAAAAATAATAAATACTAATTTTAATAGGTCATAAATAGTTTCGGAGAAGGCAACGGCAACCCACTCCAGTACTCTTGCCTGGAAAATCCATGGACAGAGGACCCTGGTAGGCTGCAGTCCATGGGGTCGCTAAGAGTTGGGCATGACTGAGCGACTTTACTTTCACTTTTCACTTTCATGCATTGGAGAAGGAAATGGC
>NW_011439586.1:0-1830 GCF_000754665.1 Bison bison bison | reverse complement strand
TGAAAGTGAAGTTGCTCAGTCGTGTCTGACTCTTAGCGGCCCCATGGACTGCAGCCTACCAGGCTCCTCGGTCCATGCGATTTTCCAGGCAAGAGTACTGGAGTGGGGTGCCATTGCCTTCTCCGTTGACTAGTACTTAATCATTAATTGAACCTTCCAAGGTGTAGTACTGAGGCTTCCCACTAGGTGTCAGCAGTGTAACTGCCAGAGAACTCAGGGAAAGTATTTCATTACAGAAGTCAAATCTGAGCAAATAATTAAGTGTGGTTCAAGAGCTACCTGCAGCCTTGGCCATGCAAAACAAGGGAGCTAGCAGGGGGAGGAGAGAAGGAACAAGTGCAACCCAGGTTTCTGGGAGACAGGGAAGAACCCTCTTCCTGGTTAGGAGAGCCCTAGTGACACCTGGAATGAGAACCATGGTGTTCTTTTTAATTTTCGCTCACAAGATGAAACCAATGTGCAGTGACGTGAGGAAACAGCTTTAAAGGAACAGGTATTTCTGCTTCATAAATTGCTCTTCGAATCATGATTGGATGGAAGTCACACAGGTAGTTAGTTCTCTGGGCTTTCTCGAGTCTGCTGAGTGACAGGATGCGTTAAGTCAGAAGCTGTGTTGCCTGAACACAAATGCTGTAAAGGTGACTGGAAAACATGTATACTTGGAACTCAGTGACACGCTTGGACTCTTCCTGGAACGACCCACGGGCTGTGTGTACATCACCTGTGACCCAGGTGGCGGCTGGCACGCTCTGACAATCCTCCTCTCTTCACAAGAGTGGTGCAGCAGGGTGCACGCCCTGAGAGAAGCCCCAGCATGGGCATTCGGGGGTTTGTGCCTTTCTGTCCTTGGAATTGGTGCCTGTTGCTAGCGACCCTTCAGTGCTGCGGAGCATCTTCTGAGTTGAACAGATCCACAGACTCCTCTGCCCGGCGTGAGCTTAATGTCCGGTATGCTGCTGCCAGCTCCCAGCCAGCCGAGACAATATCTGTCTTCACACTGGATTATGACTACGTGCAAATTCCCTACGAGGTCACCCTCTGGATACTCCTAGCATCACTTGCAAAAATAGGTAAGGCCCCGAGTGTGTTAGCTGGTTTGGGGAGTTGTTTTCTATGTGAGATAATGTGTATGAAAATGCCTTGTAGATGGTGGGTCAAGTGGATTTTAACTATTGCTGCTCTTAGATAAAAATTGTATTCTCTTGACTCAAGGGAAAGGCATTTTTGTCTGGCCATTTATTGCTTCAGGTTGTGCTATGAAATTTAAGAACCTACTTCTGGGCTCTGGGTTGTTTCTATTTCATCTCCTTTCAGGGTGACAGCCATGTGACATTATTTGGTATGTAAAAATCTCAAGTTCTGTGCGTTAAGAAATGCGGAGTAAAGTATGCTGACCTTGGGGTGATGCCCACTGGAAATTTTAGGACCCACATAATGATTCTTCTGTAAAATGTGCTTTCTTCATTCTTGGCCATGGAACCATGGGCTTCATCAATGACTCTCTTTGTTCATTTTTAAAAGTGGTGTGTGCTACTTGAAAATTGACAGAAAGCAAGAAACAAGGCAACCAGTGGCAACTCATATCCCTCAGTGATGAGGGAGGGTGGAATTAGAGATGGTATCTGTCAGTAAAATCTTGGTTTACACCTGAGCCAAGAGGAGCCAAGGGAGCACTTGTGGTTTCTTCTGCGACATAAAGTGGATTCAAGCTAATGGATGAAATTCTAGCCAAGGTTCTTAGTGCCTCCAGCCAAAGTGAGGGATTCCACTCTGAGACCATTTAATCCCCAACTTCACCCCCTTGTCTCCTTAAAAACAGGTATTCCAGAG
>NW_011439585.1:0-1832 GCF_000754665.1 Bison bison bison | reverse complement strand
GTTGGTGATGGACAGGGGGGCCTGGCGTGCTGCGATTCATGGGGTCACAAAGAGTCAGACACGACTGAGTGACTGAACTGAACTGAACAAGGATTTTTTAATACATCAAGTCCATGTAATCTGAAAGTAGAGTTAATTTTACTCCTTCCTTTCTAATTCTTTTCTTTTCTTTCCTGGTTGCTCCAGATAGGACTTCCAGTACTGTGTTGATTGGATGTAGTGAGAGATCTTGCCTTGTTCCTGATCTTAGAGGAAATTCTTTCAGCCTTTCACCATTGAGTATGATGTTAGCTATGGGCTTGTCATATATATTCTTTGTTATACTGAGATATGTCTCTTTTTAAGTGTTTCTATCATGAATGGATATTGAATTTTGTCAGATACTTTTTCTGCATCTATTAAGATCATGAAATCATTTTTTCTTTCATTCTATTAATGTAATGTATCATATTGATTAATTTGTGTATGTTGAACCATCAGCATCTCAAGGATAATTCACAGTTGAAAGTGATGAATAACAGTTTTAATGTGATGCTGAATTTGGTTTAGTAGGATTTTTTGAGAATTTTTACGTCTGTATCCATCAAGGATATTGGCCTATAGTTTTATTTTCTAGTATTGTCTTTGTCTGAAAGTGTTATCAGGATAATGCTGGCCTTGAAAACAAGCATAGGTGTGTTCCCTTCTCTTCAGCTTTTTGGAAGGTTTTGAGAAGGATTGACATTAATTCTTTAATTGTCTGGAATAATTTACTAATGAAGCCATCTGATGCTGAGATTTTCTTTACCAAGAGATTTTTAGTCACTGGCTTAATCTCCTTACTAATCATTAGGCTACTCAGGTTTTCTCTTTGTTATTAACTCATTCTTGGTAGGTTGTCGCTATGAATTTTTCCGTTTCTTCTACGTTGTCCAGTTTGTTGATGTATAGTTTTCCATGGTAACCTCTTTTTTTCCTTGTGTTTTTGTGATACCAGTTGTAATGTTCCCTTTTTCAAAATTATAAATTTGTTGATCTTGGTCATTCCTCCTCGTTTTTTTTAGTGTAGTTAAGGATTTGTCAATTTCGTTTATGTTTTCAAAGGAGCAACTCTTAATTTGGTTAAAGTTTTCTATTGCTTTTGTATTCTTCATTTTGTTTATTTCTGCCCTAATCTCTATTGTTTCCTTCCTTCTGCTAACTTTGAGCTCAATCTTTTCTCTTTTTGAATTATCTTTAAGGTGTAGTGTTACATTGTTTCCTTGGAATTTTTCTTGCTTCTTAACATAGGCATTTATTGCTATGAACTTCTCTCTTAGAAGTGTTTTTGTTGAACCCCATAAATTCAGGTATGTTGTGTTTCCATTTCTGTTTGTCTCAAGAAATTTTTTATTTCCCCTTTAATTTCTTTTCAATTTATTGGTTGTTTAAATAAATGTTTAATTCCCACTTATTTGTGAATTTTAAAATTTTCCTCTTTTTATTGATTTCTAGTGTTATGCTATTCTGACCAAAAGAGATACTTGGTATGATTTCTGTCTTCTTGATTTGCTAATTTGATTTTGTGGTCTGACAATTGGTCTGGCCTAGAAAATGTTCCCTGTGTGTGCCTGAGTACAAAGTGTATTCTGTTGTTGCTGGATAGAACTTTCTATATGTCTAGTAGGTACTTTATTGTTCAAGTCTGCTATTTCCTTATTGTCTTTGTCTGGATAACTTATCCACTGTTGAGAGTAGGATGTTAAAGTCTCCAGTTATTATTGTATTGCTGCTTATTTCTCCCTTGATATTTTTTTTCTTTTTTTGCTTTAATATATCAGTTCAGTCGCTCAGTCATGTCCAACTCTTTGGGC
>NW_011439584.1:0-1833 GCF_000754665.1 Bison bison bison | reverse complement strand
TCAGGAAAAGACTAAAGATTAGATTGGAAGAAGAGAGAGTAGAAGCCATGTTTTGAAGACCTGTAGTACAGGTACTTCGTCAGTTTGTAAGGCATGAGTCTGAAGTAGCTAGCAGTTTGGTTCTCGAAAGATCTCTGAATCGCGTGCAGTTACTTGGTCGAGTAGGTCAGGACCCTGTCATGAGACAGGTAGAAGGAAAAAACCCAGTCACGATATTTTCCCTAGCAACAAATGAGATGTGGCGATCAGGGGAAAACGAAACCTACCAAATGGGTGAGTATAAAAGACTGGGGTTTTAGTTTTATCCGCAGCAAATAGACATTATTTAGTGTGAATTGTCTAATTAGATACTTTAAGAATACTTTCGGAAAGGATCTTCCCTAACTCTGTCCTGTCTCTTAGAAACCATGGCGTAGCTTAGCTGGACACGACGTCCTTTTGCAGTTGTCCTTTGCATTTGTAACCACATTCCCTGTCCTTGTGATTCTTGTGACTTAGGTGATGTCAGTCAGAAGACAACATGGCATAGAATTTCAGTGTTCCGACCGGGCCTCAGAGATGTGGCGTATCAGTATGTGAAAAAGGGGTAAGTTGAAGAAGGAGGGAGCTTACAGGTTGAATGGTTTAAAATACAAACTAGGAGCGTGTTTTCATGGAGTCTGTAGCTCTTCTATTTATAAAGTACCACTCATTACTTTGGGTTAACCCAAGAGGTATTTATTCAGTGCTTAATACTGTATGCGTAGTGTCATATGTGACTAGTTTAAAGGTTTTAACATGGTTTAGCCTTTTAAGAACTTAGAACTTAGGACAGTAGGATGTGAACTTGAACAGCACTGATGAGGTGAGAGAGAAGGCAGAGGGCGCCGTGTGCCTGTCACGGGCGCAGCAGTGCTCATGAGGGTTCCCAGGCCACCATGGCCAGCGATCCCAATGCTGGCTGTCTTGTCCTTGGCATCACGTGGTGGCTTGACAGAGGGTCTGGGAGGTTGGGAGCCAGATGCAGTGAGGTATTCTGGTGATAATTCAGGGCAGTTAGTTCATATTTGATAATTTTATATGAACTTAGCAATTCCGTTTTGAAATGTTTGGATTATGTATAAGAAGTGTCTTTTCCAAACCCTCAGAAGGACAAAAGGTTGTGTTTAACAGCAGCTGTAGTCATAGTTTAGAAATGTATTATAGAAATAAAACATTTCATGAAACATAAGTTTAGCAATAATTAAAATTTCTGTTTTTTTCAATAATTGCATACCTTTTCTTCAGATGAACTTCCATTGTTGTGTGTGTATGGTATGTAGAGGACGTTTCAAGGAAAAGGCATCGATTTCACCTGCTGGTTGGTGAATCTGTGTGGCCATTCCCTTTGGCACCCAGTCATTTTACTTGTCTGCTTTCTGTATTGTGCAGTAGCAGTGCTGTTAAATTCTGAAATTGGTGCCACTGTGGCCATTTTCTACCCTTTAAAGTCGGCGTTACATTTGTCTTCTAGTTCAGCCTTTTAGAGAGTGCAGAATAGTCTTAGTAATTAACTCTGGGTGAAATAATACTAAGCTGAAAACTTGTATTTTGAATTTTAATAATCTAAAGTCATTTGAGAGTAAGTTCATGAACCTCACTATAGAAAGGAACTGAAAAATAAGTGAAAAAAAAATCAACGAATCTGTTAGATAATTCAGGGTCAAAGGGGATAGAAAAATCACATGTTAGAAATCAATCATAGAGATTTAAACGATGCTCTTCATTTTCAGGGTCTTAAGGTTGCCTTTTTTTTTTTTTTAATTAAAACTTGGAACTTTTTTTTTTAAACTTCATAAGGGTCACAGGCAGCTA
>NW_011439583.1:0-1835 GCF_000754665.1 Bison bison bison | reverse complement strand
TCAAACTAGTATGACCATTGGCAATAGCCTTTCCATGTGGTTTAACATGGAAAATCAATGGTTCTTTGTCTCTCTTTTGAAATGGCTATGAAAATAAGTTATATTTACTTGCTACATTTCTGAGAAAGATCTTCTTAAAACCTGAGCTGCAATGAGGAGGATAAATAACTTTGTGGTATAATAACTTCTTTCATATCAAAGAATCTGAAGGGATTTTCCAAAGGTATTTCAATGTGGTTTATCTACATCAAAGTGACTAAAGAAGTAAGGTGCTGTAACAGTAGGCCAATGCAGCAAATCTCCATTCTTTATGCTATAGCTTTCAGAGGAAAAAAGATCTGGATTAAGCATAAACAAATGAATTGGAAAATGCTTTCCTCAGGAAATTGCCTTTCATCTTTCACTTTAAATAAAACTTATTTTTCACCAATCAAAGGAATTTTTCAAGTGGAAAGATTGTATTTATGAAATGCAGGGTAAGGTAATAACCTCTTCTTGTGCTGCTTAGAAAGTGATTAAAAACACTCAAAATATAATTATAGTTTCGTATTATAGGTTACAATATTATATGTATGCTGATCTGCAAGTAATTTCCTTTTCTTTGCCATTATGTTGGATTAGTAGAGTCCCCCCTCAACCCAACCCAGACTTTTTAAAAATGATAATTACTGAGAAACTAGTATATGCCAAATCTTGGAGACTGGAATGGAGAAGACCTTGTCCTTTCTCTGAAGGAGGTTCTCTGAAGGGCAAGGAGCCTAATGAATAATTCAAAGCTGGAAGAGACTAAACTTAGGGAAGGAAAATGGTCACGATTTCACAGGGTGGTGGTATTTAAGCTAACCTTAAGGAGCAACTAAGGCAAAAGCAAGGGGAACTTCATTTTAAGAAGGATTGTCAGGCACAAAAGCAAAGGTGACTATGAGACCTTCATGAGTTTAGGAATTTAGACCAAATTTAGTTCAACTTGCTTAGAATTAGGGGAGATATAGCTCAAAAACAACCCTAAATGACAAGCTTAGCATTTAGGAGCCAGCAGGAAAGTGACATGATCAGATTAGTATTTTAGAAAGACTCTTACAGCAGTGTGACAGACTGCTTGGAGGATAAGGTCTTTCAATAAGATTTAAGAATTGCAAAGTACTGTACAGACATTGGTTGTAAATATTACTGTCAATGTTTTGTGTGCTGAGAGAGATCAGAGATGAGAAACTTCTTAAATTCTTCTCTCTGGCAGGGGTTGGGGCTTACTAGTAAGCCCCACAGAACTGGAATGGAGACCACACAGGGCTGTTACCCAGAGAAAGATGATCAGTTTTGTCCAAAGGCTTTCCTGAATGGACTTTGTATACCGTGCCATAGATGGAAGGTGAAAAACAAAGGCTAAACCAGGAGCCAAGACTTAGGACCAACTCATGTCCGTGAGTAAATCACAGAGATTCGTGCAAGAAATAGCATCCAAATTGGCAGAAAAGAGAGGAGATAGGCAAATCCCAGAGGGGAGAGTCAGACGGCAGGATTGTTATTATAATTAGTTTTTATCCCCATATATGTCTCCTAAGCATTTCTTTACATGGGCAAGGTCAAAAAGGCAGGCCTGGGTAGAAACGATGAGGGCTTGAGTCACCAGCAGCATCACAGAAGATGAGGAGGAGAGAAGAAATTTCACAGATATAAAGGAGACTTAATAGCTCATTAGATACAAGTGAGGAGTTAAGATACCCCCCTCCCTTTCTTTTTAAGCCTGAACAACCTAGACAATGCTGAAGTTGAAGCTCCAATACTTTGGCCACCTGATGTGAAGAGCTGACTCATTGAAAAATACCCTGATGCTG
>NW_011439582.1:0-1835 GCF_000754665.1 Bison bison bison | reverse complement strand
TTCTTTACCACTGCTCCACCTGGGGAGCACACAACATAAGCATGAGTGACGAATTGTTTGACTTCATGGTACTTTCATTATAGTTGATGAAACAGACAACACAAGGAAATAAGCAATGTGCTTAATTCTGTCAGATAGTCCTAAGTGCTATGAAGAAAATTAGAGTACTATAAGGATTTAGAGACTTACAGAGGGGAGAATGATATTTTAGTTCAAACATTTGGAGAAGACTTCTCTGAGGGGTTGTTTAAGCAGAAACCAGAACAATGTAAAAGCCAGACCTGCACGTATCATCATCCAGTAAGTAGCACTAACTAAAACTTTTAAGTTATCCTTGGACACTTCTCTCCCATGCTTCTAGTCTATCTGATATTAACTACTGTTGATATTAGCTCTTAAAATCTTACAAGTCAATCTACTCCTCCTCATCTCTACCACCATTCCTACCACTACCCTAGTGAAGGCTGCCATCGTCTCTCACTTGGACTATAAAACGGCCCCTCAGCTCCAATTTTCACTTTTAACTTCCCTCTCTGATCAATCTTGCCCGCTGTAGCCAATAGAATTTTCTCAAAATATGTTCCAATTATGTTACTTCCCAGCCTTCTCCCAGTGACTTTCACTGCTCTTTAGATAAAGTCAAAATCCTGAAAGTAGATCGAAAATCTGTGTGGTCACTCTTGTATACCCTTCTTGCCTTATCTCACACTAAGTGGCCATCCCATTATTTTTGCCCAGGCACAATGACTTTCTTATAAACTTGTCAGATTCCACAGTCCTAAAGTCAAATTGTCAACAACTCTGTTATTCACTGTGTGTCATTAGGAAAATCACTCAATATTACCATACCTTATTTTCATCATCTGTAAAGTGAAAATAATAAACAAATATCACTCTTATTCATAGAGGTTGTTCTGTAAAGTGCTTACAACAGTGCTTATCACTTAACCACTATTACCAGTGTGTGAATCTTTTCTATCACAGTGCTTAGAATATAATTGATTCTCAGTAAACACTTTTTGAATGATAATTCATTCCTAGTCAGTCAATAGAGGCTCCTTCCTGTCTTCTTCTAAGCACACTAACAACCAGTTCTCTGGCTCACATGGGAATCAAGTTATCCTTCTTTAGCCATAGACTATTGTAGACAACATTAGCAATATCCCTATAGGTAATTTCTCATTTCCATTAAATTGACTTTCTTTTATTAAACCCAATTTTATATTTTATAACTTGTCTTTAGTAATGAGATGGGCTAAAATACATGATACATATTAATTAGGGATGAGGATATTTCTTCACAGATGGTGTGTGTGCTTTCTATTTCATTCTCAGATTTAATCTAAATTGCATATGAATTATGTCTATTCAGTTTTAAACGTGGATATAAGCTTCTGTCCTCAACAGGAAAGAACAATTAACACATTCATGAGTTAGAGCTCAATTTATGGTTATATTATAATGGATAAGTATTTGCTAATATAATAAACTCAATGTCTTAACTCAAATGTTAATAAATGAAAATAGTAGCTGAACTTTGACTATGTAATATAAAATATTAGATTTTTTTAAAAAATGTTTAAATCCTTGAGGAAATATCTTATTTTCATCTCCATTTCAATATTCTGCTACCATTTGAAGCATTTCAGGACAATTTTATAATAATGTGACTTCCCTGGTGGCTCAGACGGTAAAAGCATCTTTCTACAACTCAGGAGACCTGGGTTTGATCCCTCACTCAAGAAGATCCCCTGGAGAAGGCAATGGCACACCACTCCAGTACTCTTGCCTTGAAAATCCCATGGATGGAGGAACCTGGTAGGCTATAGTCCATC
>NW_011439581.1:0-1837 GCF_000754665.1 Bison bison bison | reverse complement strand
GCCGTGAGAGTACACACAAGTTACAATGAAAAACATAAAGGCTTGACGGTTGAGTAGAAACAACAATGGCATTAATGGTATTTCTTTCCAAAAGAGAAACAAGGAGTCGATGTCAATACCTACAAACACCAAAACTGCGGCAAATAGATCATCATGTGACATTCAGTGAGAAAGGGGGCAGAAAATTATCTTGGTTTTTTTCTCTTCCTCTTCCTTCCTCACTCTCTCATCCCTCCCCCATTTTTTTTTTTTTTCTTTTTTAATACTGAATCAAGGGATACTGGCTGAATGAACTTCTGGGTCAAATAAGGCCCTCGAGAACTTCATATTTATCTGGTGTCACTGTGACACATGGCTGTACAGTAGGATTCGATGTGAGATGGCAATATACCATCACCCCAGCAAACAAGAGTGTCAGGAAGTGATAAGTTTGGTTCTCTCCAATCTTATCTAACCATAGATGCTTCTCCAGTTTTTCAGGCAGATTTCATTGCTCAAAGGCCCATCACATCTTCAGGGAATACAGGTCCTGTTCTCATCTATTTGCCTCTCAAGTATAAAAATCAATCTATACAGAAGTAAATCAGTGTGAATCCATTGTAATCTTGTAATGGCGTTTGCAGCTTGCAGCAAGACAGAAAATTTCTTGGCAAAGATATTATAAATCTTCATTGGGACCTAAATCTGTTATGAATGAGTTCTTTGGAATGAGCTATTTCTTCCCATCACAAGGACAGTAGAATTTCTGTTTTAATAACCTCTGCATGTCATGTCTATACAGAAAAATAAATATTATATATTGCATAACTAATGTTACTTTCCTCCAAAGAGCTTAAAGTCCATAGCAAACTTCTTTTAAACATACCATAAGACTGTTGACATTATACTTTCCCTTTAAACATATAAAATAATTCTAGCCTCCTGTCTCCCTTCCCCCATTTTTTTTTCTCTTCAAAAATGACATTTGGCTTTCCAAGTCTGAGGACAGACCACTTAAACAGATAAATATGTCCAACTAGTCCACTGTATATGAGACAGACCTACTAATTAAAGATAATTCAATTTGGTCAACTGTAATTGGTCAACTGTAATGACCATAAGATGACATGAAAGTCTGGCAAAATAAGAATTAGCAGCGCACAAGTCTACATCCTACTTATCACTGTGATTTAACATGGGCAGATGGTGTACAGGGCAATGCCTAGATGAGATATATCTTACTGACCTCTCTTTGACCTCGCACTGACTCTGCAGAACAACCATTAGCAGGGATTTTTTGTTTCCTTATGTTTTTTGAATGGGAGATTCTTTAAATTCTATAGTGCTTTACCGTTTTCAAGTTTCACACACATGATTTCATATAATCCCATTTTAAAGCAGGGGCTTAAAAATAAAATCCTGGCTTGATTTTTTAATAAAACATACATAGCAAAGATGAATTGCTAAATAAATTGTATTGCATTAAAACACTATGCAGATTTTTTCCAGATAAAACTTCCTTTAGGCACTCTATGTGTATGAAAATATTAATTACAAAAGAAGAACTAAGTGCTTGCTAACAGGAGGCTGGTTAGCAGAAAAGCCTTTTAGCAGCTACAAGTCATGTGTTAAATAATCATAAAATGGTATGAAGTATTAGAGGCAATTTCTCTTAATTTGCAAAATGTATACAGTGAATTTCTGTCACTGCAAAGAATAGAGATGCCACAAATGCAAATGAATTAATCATTCTTCTACATCTAATAACCTTAAGCCCAATCTTCAGAACTAAGCACAATTACCTTTCAAAATAAGATAACCAAGAATATTTAAAGTACTTTAGATTCTAAAATTATTT
>NW_011439580.1:0-1838 GCF_000754665.1 Bison bison bison | reverse complement strand
TATATTTGGAGGTACCATGAGGTACATCATCAACAGACATTGAATGGGTGTGTACCTGGACCAGAGTAACTAGAATGATAGAGGGTATCAGATGGTGGGGTCTGAATGACAGTTGGAAGGATGATGGCTGTGATACTTAGACAAGAACAACCTGGGATACAGGATAGCAGGGGCAAGGTTTACTTTCAAAGAGTTGAAGTGTGGTCAATTGAAATACGAAACTACTTATGTTGCGTAATTAAGCTAAGGGAACTAGCATCAACACGCAGGTTCAGACTCCTAAGTATCTCTCTTATCTTTCAGTTTCTCTCCATGTCAACTCTCCACCACTCTGGTCCAAAGTCATTTTCATCTCTTGCGGGGAATACAGCCACAGTCTCATAACTCATCTCCCTATTTCACTTTTGCTCCTCACTAAATCATGTCTTTGTTTTCAACCTGTTGATAATATTACATCACTTTGGATAAAGTTGAATTTTAGACAGTCTAATACCCTGAATTATCTTGTTATTCATCTCCCGTCTGCCACATCTCCTTGCCCATGGTCTCTGCTTCAGCCACAGTGGAATTCTTTGAGAAAGATGATATTCAAGCATCCATATTATTTATTTCATGTTGAAGTCTCTGCAGTGTGTTCAGTGTTTTGGAATCTTCAGATATATTTCTCCCTTTGCTTGCAACCACCCTTCCTTCTTTAAGAACGCCACTGACTCTCCTCAGTGTTCTATCTACCCATCTATTCATTCTCTAGACTTCACACACACACACTCCTCCCTTCATGTCCAGGCTATATCCTTCAGTTATGGGCTCTGAAGTTATGGCACCATCTACCTCTTTTCTAGTTCCTTCCTTGTAATTATGTATAGGAAATCTATTATCACAGCTTCCTCGAACATTCCATGGAGGAAGACTGCCTCCGTTGCACACTACCGTACTGTAGCCCTTCATATTCATTCATAGAGCTAGTACAGTGGTTAACACATGACAAGATGCTTTCTTCATCAGTGTGAGTCAGTGGTGGAATAAAGGAGAGAATAAAAGGAAGCTAACTTTTCCCTATATGCAAGAATTCTAACATTGGAGGTTGTCAGAAGATAAATTGGACTACTCTGTGCGTGTGTGTTTCTGGGTTGGGGGGGCAGGCAGCAGTTTTCCCTTACTGTAAGTATTCATGTAGACATGAGAAAACCTCTTAGTATGAGTAATGCAGTGGCATATGAAGCACTAAGTGGGATAACGGGACTCCTTACACATTCTTTCAAAGCAAGTAATTCTAAGGGTTGTAAATTTTTTTAAAGCTTTTAGTGGGTGAGAGGAAAAGTAGTTTTGATTAAACGTTTAGTATGGAAGAGATTAATATTTGCTCAAAAATGAATGTTTTGAACATCTGGCTTTCTAATCTATGTAGAAAGGTTTGTGCCCTGTGGAGGCTATGCCCCTGAAGGTGGATAAGGGTGATATTCATTTATTCATTCATTCATTCAACAAATGATTCCTCTGCTGGAGGCATGGCCGAGAACAAGAAATAAGCTCATTCCTCTCAAGATGCTTCTATCATAGTGGACATAAATGCAAAATACATGAAAAAATAAATACATAAAAACCTAATAAGTAATAGTTAATAATGATAATGGGGAGGGTGGCTTCCTTAGAGTAGTCAGAGAAGCTTACTGAAAAATGTGGACTTTAAGATGAAATTGTATAGCTCAAGGAATACTACTCAGTACTTTGCGGTGACCTAAATGGGAAGGAAATACAAAAAAGAGGGAATATATATATATATATATATCTGATTCACTTTGCTGTACAGTATAAACTAACACAATATTGTTCAGTAT
>NW_011439579.1:0-1838 GCF_000754665.1 Bison bison bison | reverse complement strand
TCTTCTGTAATGTTCAGTATTCTAAGTAAACCTCTGAATCACACCGTCAGGTCCGTAAAAATCAAGTGGGTTGTACTTGATTTATACTTGATTTATGGGTTGTACTAAATTTATAGGTAACTTTGCAAGCTATTTTTCTTAGTAGCCTTAATACTTCAACCAAATTCTGCTCAGAACACTTACTAATTATGATGCCAAATTATTTTTAAATACTATTCTTTGTTTCAAAGAGATTTTAAGAACTCACTGTGACCTCAGTAAAAGATGAGGTAATTTGAACTCAATGGCAGAAAAGGACAGTTGTGTCTCCTGAAGGGACCTTTCTACTGAAAATAATGAATCCGGAATTTCCTGCAACTCTTTTTGCTCCTAGAATGTAGAAAATCAAATTGCTCAGTAGAGTTACTGCTACTTTTAGCAACTGTGAGTCCTCCTCAGGGACCAGGGTTAGGCAGTGCTGGCTGATATTGGAACCAATTAGCAAAATAGAAGCCAATCTCTCATTTTGAAAATTCATTTAAAAGATTTAATATAAATCTTTTTATTATATCTAATAATAATTATATTTAATAATAATAAATCTAAATTCTTTTGTGAACTATGCCAGTCATCTATGGTTGAAAAAAATCCAACAATGCAGAAAAGAAAAAAAAGTCCAATTGTGGAAAAAATAGGGTAGAAAAAACATTTCTGGAGAGAACTGAATTCATTAACTGTTGTTGGAGCAAGTCTAAGATTTTTTTCACAATTGTTAACTGTATTTTCATGAGATACATATGTGTCCTCCAGGGGAAGGCAGAGCATTGAAGAAGGGAGAGGTCAATAGATCACTAGGCAAATTTTGCTCACTTCCACCATTTTTCTCAGATCCAGTTCTCCGGTCTGTGCATTGTATTAAATTTGAAGGGAAAAATGTCCCCTCGTAAATAAAAAACACCTTTAGGGTGCAAATTTAAAATTGCTTGTTTCCACTAGAAGAAAATGCAAGATGAGTCGGGTGGGAGAGATTTCCAGTAAACAGTAAGGTGAGTCAGCTGATTTGTCACTGAGGCTGCTACAGGGCAGCAGATTGGTAATGCAGAAGCTGGGAGGTCACAGACAGTGGCAGAAAAGCTTAATTACAGTCCTGCTGGATAGCCCGAAGATAAAGACCTGCAGTGGGGCCCAGCATTCTTTTGATATTTTCAAATGGCACGCAAAAGCAGAGTTCACAGAAAAGTTTCAGGATAAATGGACCTCTGAGGAATGGTTCTGAAAATGAATGTAAAATTGAACTATTGTAGAAAAAAAAAAATTGGCCTAGTTTGTGATGAGGATAAGTGGAAAGATTTTGATGAATTTGATTTAAATGGTGAATTTGATTTGCTTGATGAACTGAATTTAAATTTTGGCAAAGGCCAAAGCTTTAATTTAAATGATGGGCTGAGAGGTGTAGGATTAAAGGAAGGTTGAGATTTAGAGCTGTTGACCAGACTGAAGAAAAGAATAAAAATGGGACATGAGCAGCAGAAAGGACAACTAGTGTCAACCCAGGAGAGCACAGGGATGTTGGATCTTTGTAGTCTGCACTCAGGTAAAGAAAAGAAGAAATTAAATAAGAAAAATCCTTTATGTGTTAACAAGTCCCTTGAGAGCCCAGTGGTATTACAGATTTCTTATTTAAAATTTAATCCATGTTGTGACCTTGTGACAGAAGAGGCAGCTGGTTTTATCTCTTTGTTGGTTAAGAAAGTAGTTTCTGTTTATTAAAGGAAAACTAGGAAAAATAAGATTTTTTCTCGTCTCTCTTTTAAAATCATTCCAAAGGGATGCAGTTAGCTGGACTCTGACATCACTAC
>NW_011439578.1:0-1839 GCF_000754665.1 Bison bison bison | reverse complement strand
GAACATAATGTTTGTCTATCAATTGAACACATGGTATAATACTAGATCTTAAGAGCCCACTGTAACTGTTCAGTCGTTTTTCAATGACACTGCAGGAGACACAGGTTCGATCCCGGGTCGGGGAAGATCCCACATGCTGTAGAGCAACTAAGCCCGTGTGCCACCACTACTGAGCCTGCGCGCCCTGGAGACCATGCTCCACAACAAGGGAAGCCACCGCCATGAGAGGCTCCCACGGCAATGGAGACCCAGCACTGCCGAAAATAAATAAGAAATAAATGAGAAATTATAAAAGGCTTAAAAAAATGTGGGTTGAGATCTCATGAGTCTACCTTACCTCAGAAGTTTGAGCCTAAATTAATGCGGTTCAAATGATAAATTTACCTTGAATTTTCAAACAGAGGATAACAATCAAATATAGCTCCCTAAGATACTTTGTTTTACTACTTTCCATTCTATTGCATATTTTATTAAAATGGTAAGGGAGGGAAAAACAGGCCCCCTGAGCCTTATTTTCTAACAATGTGTTCCTGACACAAAAGCTGAATCTTATTTGAAGCATAATTACTAACAGTAAAGCAGTTCCGAAAAGTTTCTCTGTAGTACTCCATATAGTATATATACAGATATGCTTATCCCTTTACAACTTACAAACTGAAATGCAGTCTTAAATTACAAATCACTAACTACTTATTTTTCCTGCTATAATTATTTCTAGGAAAATTATTTCCATAAGTCACATAAGAGTTATTTTTAGAATTCTAGTTAACTGAAAGGTGTGCCATATGAAGCTAGAATATGGGACATGGACAGGTCAAATAAAAGTGACACAAAGATTCAGCGAGTCTCAAAAAGTATCCAGAGCAAATCTGAAGTTGCCCAGATCACAAAAGGAACACTGAGCTAAACTGGCAGCAGGAGTAAAGGAATCAAGTCAGACTGACAAGAGAAGACAACAATCAAAAACAAGTTAGCAAATACCAGAACTTCACCATTTAATTTCATTTTCTAGGAATATCTGGAGCTTTTCTCGACTATCTGGGAGTCTTTCAACTCACAGGCACTTAAGGCTCAGGTGAGAAGAAAAATTCAGCCACTGATTCATTAGTTATTACATCAGCTTTACATTCCTTTCAACAAATTTTAACAGGTTTAAATTTAACAAATACTTTCCAAATATGTCACAGTTATATCCACATTATCAACCTTTATAATCAATTATGCTTAAAATACCAGCCATGCTCATAGACTTCTATGACTTTCTCATTTAATAAAAGATTTTACATTTCTTACTAGATTTTTTTTTCCTTAAAAAGTGTGTTAAATGTTTGGATCTCGTTTCTAAACTGATGATTCACATTGGGAGGAAAGCAGAAATACAAAGTGCTTGAATTTCCCAGTTGATAAAGTGTTAATTATTTATTACTTAAGAACATCTGCCCTAATACATGTCATATAATCATCCCTCTACAAACCAAATTAATGCAGCCTAAAATTTCATTTTCTAAAGTGAAAAGGGCACAAAGGTACAAAAGCATGAACTACAGAAATAATGAGAAAGAATTGCTCAAAAAGATGGGAATTTTAAGAATAAAGGAGATATGAACAGGAACACTGGAAATATTTTCTAGGTGAAAGGCCCTGTTCTAAGCACTTAATGTATATACTGTTTTTTAATATAGAATACCAGAATTCTATCCTTAGCTTTGCAACTTAAAAGCCTAGACTTCAATTAAGTTACTGAATCTCTAAACCTCAAATGCTTTTGTTTTTCTATAAAATAATAAGACTTGCTGCAAATTCTTCACTGGTTGTTTCAAATATCAAATGAGAAATGCG
>NW_011439577.1:0-1839 GCF_000754665.1 Bison bison bison | reverse complement strand
GCTCAGGAAAAAAAAAAAAAAACTACTACCTGTGCCAAATAAACCCATATATGGTCCACCTGCACTGCAAGGGCTGCCAGAATAGTTTTTCTTTGAGAGAGCATTTCATATACATATTAATTAACTCAACAAATATTGATTTAGCACCTAATAGAAAAATATTTATTTTACTTTGACCAGGGGAGACCTTGCTGCTTTGAGAAAATTAACTCCCAAATTGTAGCTCTCATAGTTTCTCTTAAGAAAAGACAGAATTCACTTCATATTTCCTTTTTGGAGATGTTACCTATGACTCTGTAGACTTCATTGAGATCAACTGGGCTTCATGACCCAGGAATGAATTTAAGATTCAAATTCAAAGCTTTGAATGTGGTCTGATCTTTGAGTACCTTGGAGATAATAATGCCCCTAAATTTGCCTAATATCTCACATTTACCATGTATTCATCTTGGCTATCTTGACTATGGTTATTTATAAGTAACAGAAAAGCCATTCACATTTCATATAGCCTGTCATCCCTATTGTGTCAGATTGCTGAATTAGCCAACCTGTTAGATTATCAAGTCCTTCAATTTCCTTCATCATCAGCTGTTCAACCACATATATCTTTAATACTAAGGAGAAAGTTCCTGTAGGTGCCTAGTCTGTCCTCAGGGACTGTGAATCCTTGCCCAAGTTCATTCACCTCTGTTTTCTTACTCAGAAAATAGAGACATAGAGAGTAGATCATAAAGTTCTCAATACAAGAAAAAAAGAGTATAACTTGTGAGGTTATGGATGTTAACTAAACTTAATGCAATAATCATTTCACTATATATATATAAATCAAATCATTATATTACACACCCTAAACTTATATGATGTTGCATGTCGATGGTATCTCAACAAAACTGGAAGGAAAAAAAAGAAAATAGCAACATCAGCCTCCCTGGGTTGTTTTATGCATTAAAGGGGTCAAGGCATGTGAAGTATTTAGACGACTATCTGGCAAATAATGAACACCTAATAAGTATTAGCTATGACCATTATTTAAATCAGTGTTATCTTTGATATTGGGCTTCCCTGGTGACTCAGACTGTAATTTGTTATTACCAAATATTGGTAAATATCTTCACTTTATTATTCTATCTCCTTCCCTATGGTAGTGCTTCTCAAAATATGATATGCATTCACTTCACCTGAGGATCATGTTAAAATGCAGATTCTGATTTGATAGATCTGAATGGGACCTAATTCTGCATTTTTAACAACGTCCCAGGTAAGGCTGATGCTGCCTATCTGAAAATCGTCCTTTGAATAGTCTGTGAGACTGCTGCACATTATAGTATTCTGAAAGCTGTTTAGAAAGTACCAATGCATAGCCCTCTCCCCACCAAGTAAATAAAAATCATTGTTGGTGGGAACCCAGACTTCTGGTATTTTTGTAACAACTCCCTGAGTGTACTAGTTCAGGCTGCTGCAACAAAATACCATAAAAGACAGAAATTTATTTCTCACAGTTTTAGAGACCAAATGTCTGAGGTCAGGGTGCCAGAATGGTTGGGTTCTGATGACAGCCTTCTAGCAGGCTGAAGACTGCTGAAATCTTGTATCCTCACATACAAGAAAAAGACTGAGCTATCTCTCTGGCTTTGTCTTATAAGGGGCACTATTCCATTCATAAGGGCTCAACCTACATACCTGATCACCTCCCAAATGTCTCACCTCCAAGTATGATCATATTAGGACTAGGGTTTCAACATACGAGTGTTGGGAGGACTGTAGTATTCAGTCCATAACACCAAGGGAATCTAATATGCAGTCAGAGTCAAGAACCACTCTCTTACAATATAAACATTT
>NW_011439576.1:0-1840 GCF_000754665.1 Bison bison bison | reverse complement strand
TATATTTGGAGGTACCATGAGGTACATCATCAACAGACATTGAATGGGTGTGTACCTGGACCAGAGTAACTAGAATGATAGAGGGTATCAGATGGTGGGGTCTGAATGACAGTTGGAAGGATGATGGCTGTGATACTTAGACAAGAACAACCTGGGATACAGGATAGCAGGGGCAAGGTTTACTTTCAAAGAGTTGAAGTGTGGTCAATTGAAATACGAAACTACTTATGTTGCGTAATTAAGCTAAGGGAACTAGCATCAACACGCAGGTTCAGACTCCTAAGTATCTCTCTTATCTTTCAGTTTCTCTCCATGTCAACTCTCCACCACTCTGGTCCAAAGTCATTTTCATCTCTTGCGGGGAATACAGCCACAGTCTCATAACTCATCTCCCTATTTCACTTTTGCTCCTCACTAAATCATGTCTTTGTTTTCAACCTGTTGATAATATTACATCACTTTGGATAAAGTTGAATTTTAGACAGTCTAATACCCTGAATTATCTTGTTATTCATCTCCCGTCTGCCACATCTCCTTGCCCATGGTCTCTGCTTCAGCCACAGTGGAATTCTTTGAGAAAGATGATATTCAAGCATCCATATTATTTATTTCATGTTGAAGTCTCTGCAGTGTGTTCAGTGTTTTGGAATCTTCAGATATATTTCTCCCTTTGCTTGCAACCACCCTTCCTTCTTTAAGAACGCCACTGACTCTCCTCAGTGTTCTATCTACCCATCTATTCATTCTCTAGACTTCACACACACACACTCCTCCCTTCATGTCCAGGCTATATCCTTCAGTTATGGGCTCTGAAGTTATGGCACCATCTACCTCTTTTCTAGTTCCTTCCTTGTAATTATGTATAGGAAATCTATTATCACAGCTTCCTCGAACATTCCATGGAGGAAGACTGCCTCCGTTGCACACTACCGTACTGTAGCCCTTCATATTCATTCATAGAGCTAGTACAGTGGTTAACACATGACAAGATGCTTTCTTCATCAGTGTGAGTCAGTGGTGGAATAAAGGAGAGAATAAAAGGAAGCTAACTTTTCCCTATATGCAAGAATTCTAACATTGGAGGTTGTCAGAAGATAAATTGGACTACTCTGTGCGTGTGTGTTTCTGGGTTGGGGGGGCAGGCAGCAGTTTTCCCTTACTGTAAGTATTCATGTAGACATGAGAAAACCTCTTAGTATGAGTAATGCAGTGGCATATGAAGCACTAAGTGGGATAACGGGACTCCTTACACATTCTTTCAAAGCAAGTAATTCTAAGGGTTGTAAATTTTTTTAAAGCTTTTAGTGGGTGAGAGGAAAAGTAGTTTTGATTAAACGTTTAGTATGGAAGAGATTAATATTTGCTCAAAAATGAATGTTTTGAACATCTGGCTTTCTAATCTATGTAGAAAGGTTTGTGCCCTGTGGAGGCTATGCCCCTGAAGGTGGATAAGGGTGATATTCATTTATTCATTCATTCATTCAACAAATGATTCCTCTGCTGGAGGCATGGCCGAGAACAAGAAATAAGCTCATTCCTCTCAAGATGCTTCTATCATAGTGGACATAAATGCAAAATACATGAAAAAATAAATACATAAAAACCTAATAAGTAATAGTTAATAATGATAATGGGGAGGGTGGCTTCCTTAGAGTAGTCAGAGAAGCTTACTGAAAAATGTGGACTTTAAGATGAAATTGTATAGCTCAAGGAATACTACTCAGTACTTTGCGGTGACCTAAATGGGAAGGAAATACAAAAAAGAGGGAATATATATATATATATATATATCTGATTCACTTTGCTGTACAGTATAAACTAACACAATATTGTTCAGTAT
>NW_011439575.1:0-1840 GCF_000754665.1 Bison bison bison | reverse complement strand
TACTGCATGGGGTCACAAAGAGTCAGACACAACTGAGTGACTGAACAATAACAAATACTTTATATATACTTTTGTATCTGAATTCTTTGAGTTTTTTTTTGAGTATGTTTTTGAGATTCATCCATGTTACTACATATAGTTCATTCCTTTTTGTTGCTGAATCAGACTCCATTACAAGAATGAATATAATCACAATTTATCTATTCACTTGCTGATGGATATTTGGGTTTTCATTTCTCTTTGGGTAAATTCTGAGGAATGGAACTTCTAGGTTAAAGGTAGGTATATGTTTATCGTTAAAAGAAACCATCAAACAACTTTCCAAAGTTGTTCTACTATTTTACCCACCCCCCAACAATGAGTAAGAGTTCTAGTTGCTTCCCATCTTTGTCAACACTTTGTATTATAATATCTCACTGTGGTTTTAATTTGTACATCCCTGGTGACTGATAAAGTTGAGTACCTTTTCATACGCTTAATGGCCATTTGTGTAAATTCCTTTGTGAAATGTCTGTTAAAGTTTTTCAACCACATTTCAGAAAATTTCAGTCTTTTTATTACTGAGTTATATAAGTCCCTGATATATCACAGATATAATCCTTTTGTCAGATATATGTATTACTGTAACATCCTTCATGTACATTCTCTAATTCATCTATAGTTTCTCAATCAAATCCCAGTTTTTGAAGAGACTGACAAGCTCAGTCTAAACTTTCGATGGAAATACAAAGGATGCAGAATAGTCCAAACAAGTTTAGAAAAGATGGCTAAAGTTGGGAGTTCACTGAAATTTTCAGTAACTCTTGAAATTAGTGTAATCAGATGGTGCTGCATTGGCAGAGGACAGACAAATCAACAATACAGAACAGAGTTCAGAAAGAGATCCACACTTACACAGTAACACTGTTCTTGACAAAGGCACTAAACAATTCAACAGGGAAAGGAAGGGGTTTTTTTTGACAAATGGTATTCGAACAACTGGAGATCTATATGGAGGAGAGATTGAACGTCAAACACCTACACTTCGTATCATACACAAAAGTGATGTGGGAGACAAATCAGACTTATATAAAAAGTTAAAACGATAAAGCTTCTAAAAGAAAACATAAGAACATATCCTTGTGATTTTGGAGTAGATAGAAATTTAATAGATAGGGCACACAGGAAGTACTAACTACAAAAGAAAATACTGATAAACTGACTTCATCAAAGTTAAAAACTTCTGCATTTAAAAAAACTAGTTAATCCTTCTTTGCTTGGTTTCATTCTTTATCAGTTTGCAACAGTATTAACAGTCTGCAGAGAAAGGGTATTACTGCAAACTATATGTAATCAGACGCAGTAGCCCTCTTTGCCATATCCACACCAGATAAAGGTGCAAATTCCCTCTAACACAAAAGCCTTACCAGGATTCTGCTGGGTTCCAAGGCCACTCAGAATTACTCCAGAAGATCCTCATTACAATTTCCCTTTTGCTCTTCAGATTAGGATTCAATTTCTAGCCACTGCCCTTAAAGTATTTTTTGTATTTCTCCAGTACCAGGTAACACAGATACTAAAAGTTCCCATTAACATATGCTATGCTTAACCAGTATTCCTTACTGTTAAAATATCTTCCCTAACTCTCCAATATTTTACAGGCAGCAACAATTTACTGTATACTTATATACAGTATACTTAAGTACTGTATACTTTTACTGTATACTGTATACTTTAACAGTAAGGAATACTGGTTATACAGTATATAACCAGTATTCCTTACTGTTAAAATATCTTCCCTAATTCTCCAATATTTTACAGGCAGCAACAATTTAATGTATACTTAAATGGGCCAACTAAG
>NW_011439574.1:0-1840 GCF_000754665.1 Bison bison bison | reverse complement strand
TAATTTTTTTTTTTTTTTTTTTCTTTTGTTGTTGTTGGCCTGGTATAATGCCTGGAGAAAGGAATGGGTGTTTATAAATGTTTTGAAGAGATGACTGAATTCAGGGAAGAAATAGCTTTATTAATTAATTGACTATCATGGACCTAACTGTCATGGCAGTCTAAGGGCGGGTTGGAAAAAGAATTTTCAGACACAGAGTATTGCAGAAAGGAATGCATTTATTAAGAACAAAGAGCAGAGATAATGTGAACATCACGGGGTTGGCAGGCCGACCTCCTGACAGAGCAGGGAAAGCTGATAGGACACTGTTAGAGCAGCGGGCTGGCTCAAGGGAGAGCCAATGCTTTTTGTGGGTTAGTAGCCGATTTTTATAGCCTCAAGAGAGAGAAAATTCCTGCTGGAAGGACAACATTAGGTGATTGGTTAGGACGCTATAGGGAGAGTACCAGGGTGAACATTTTTGCCTAATTTGGGGTCATGAAGCTGACCTGTAAGGACCAGGGCAGCTTTTAGCAATAGTTACAAGGGGGCTAAGTCAGTTCCGAAGAAGACCTCGGTTCTGGGCTCTGCTTCTGTGCTCTTGGTGCAAGGTCTTGCACCTGTGGCCTCGGGATAGGACTCCATACTAAATAAGTCCTAAACATATCTTCATGTTTTCAACTCAATGCCTGTAGTTTCCTGTAACAGGACATACATATCAATGGGTGGACAAATAATTTTTCTTTTTATTATAGAAGATTCACACAAGAAGCCAGTTTTGAGTTCCATCCTTAAGGATAAATGTGCCACATAATGAGCATGGTGAACAGAAGGGGCCCAAGCCCTGAACTGGGGGTCCTGAGTGCTGATACCTGTTCCTTCTTAAACTGTTATGACCCTTGGACTAGTCACCTGTGCTTCTTTGTCAAGTTCCTTAGACCCAGGGGAAGTCAGAATGATAATAAGGATTATTGTACACCTGAGTTGTGGGGTTCAGATGGAGGAATGTGTAGGACAGCACATTGAGAAGGGTACATCCCCATGCAGAGGCAGTGTTCATTATTATGTCACCTTAAAATATTTGTATCAGACCCCTACTCTGGGCAAGGCTCTGTGGTGGGCACCAGAAGTTCAAAAAAAAATAGAAGTTCAAGCAAGAGGAAGTTCCAGTAGAAAATCAGGGGTTGATATTGATTGTTTACCATGAGGGCTGTAAGGTCCTTACAAGATCTTTAAGGGTAAGGACCCTATAGTCGTCATGGTGAAACTGGTGAACAGATGAATAGCAATGTAAGACTTAAAATGAGGAGCTAGCAGAGTGGATGTTGTAAGGCCACCCCTTCCATGTCATTATTCAGACTCCAGAAAAGAGGTGTTGACTGTATGTAGAAGGGTAGAGCACAGGCAGAGGGAAGTAGGGAGGTGGTGAGAGGCAGTGAGTCTTGGATGGAAAGGAAGCGAGGCCTGGCCATGGTGGTGGCAGCAGAAAGGAGAAGCCCCTGCGGATGAAAAAGTCCCTTCTGAGTGAGTGACTCCCTGGGCTAATTGGTGCATTACTCTCTGTGATGGGCCTGATGGTGCTGAGATAACAAGACAAAAAAAAATCAAATGAGAAATGGAACCTGAGAGTCTAAAAAGTTAGTAAATTTTGACATTAGAAATATAATCAAATTTCACCAGTGGTTTTCTGTAGTGACAGCCAAATCCATCCGTGTCAGAGCAGCCGCCTATGGAATGTGGTTTCATGTGGCTTTTCTTCCCTTTTTTTCTCTTTTCCTTTTGCAAAATCAGCATTAGGCTATTTGGAGGACAGGCGAGAACTATTATGTTAAATTGTGCTACCTACAACTTAAGCTTCTGT
>NW_011439573.1:0-1844 GCF_000754665.1 Bison bison bison | reverse complement strand
TTTTTTTTTTTTTTTTTTTGGATGTGGTGTTCTTCATTATATTTTTGACACTCAAACAAACTTTCTATCTAGTTCTTTTGATTATTGTCTCTGTCCTTCAATTAAAACGTAAGTGAAATGAGCTTAGGGATTTCTGTATTTGGTTTATTGTCATATTCCTGAGCTTGCCTGGCATATAGTAAGTATCAATACTATGTGTTGAATTTATGATTTTCAAAATAAGTAAACTTTTTCCCCCCTGTGAGTGTATAGTTACGGACCCAAAACCCCTTACTTCTAGACGTCAGGAATTTCTCTGGCAAAAACAATTTCAACTCAGTGTTATCTCTCCTCAAAGGGTGATCTGGGTGATGTTACTGGTCACTTGTCACGCTTCTTCTTCTTCTTTTTTCCCTTCTTTTCTCTCCTAGATAAAAAGACAGAGTGCTGACTTTTGCCATCATTCAAAAATACTTCAAGGGCTGTTACAGTGCTTTCCCCACAAAATGTCTTCTTATGTCTTAGAGTAACAGTCACCAGTGAGGCTCTGTGTCTGCCTTTGAATTCCTTTAACAAGAGAAACTCCTGTCATTATCTCAAAACACCCCATGTGTTCTGATTAAAACCAACAAAAAAAAAGAGACGCTTTTATCCTATAAAGAAGTCCTCTTTAGAAAGAGGTTAGCTATTACAAGGGGAGCATTGTAGATTTGAAAAATCATTTTCCATTTTCAAAAAACAGAGTAGTAAGTTTTTAAATATCCTTGAAAGTTAAGAAGTCATGTTTCAGATCCTCTCCCAAAGAGGGTGTCTATCCATTCCATTTTGCCTTATATACTGACTCCTTAATCTCTACCTATTGACAGATGAAGTTCCATTCAAATTCCATGGAGCAGTTGTAAATTTGTTTGTAAAAAATGTAGGTATTTAGCATCTTGTTAGGTGGATTAATATATTAATGTATTTTATGTTTATATTTACTACATTTGGATTTGTATCTATATTTAGAGACCACTGGTAAACTTGGTCAAGAAAAAGTCAGTCTAAAAGTTAAGACTGAATAATAAGTCAAACTTTTTGTTAAATTGCTCCCTTGCTTTGAGGAACTTTGCCAGCGCAAAAACCAGTCCACAGTAGCCCCAGATAGTGGTTTTTGGCTGAGTATCATATGATTAACAATATTCATATGTATTTCAAAGTACAAAAGCTGGCTATACTTTATACTTAATATAGAATTGTGATATTTAATATTTTTAAATGTTACCAAGGGATCTGACTTTTTTGAGTTGCTGTAATATAGATTCCTTGCATTTACATAGAATTGTATTTATATTAAACCCCCAATCCCACCTTTTTGTACACAAATATAATTATAAGACTTCAATATCCATTTCCAAATTCCCTGTGCCAGCATGCTTTCCTGTCACATTTTATCAGGAGAAGAAACTATTTCTCCAAATGTGGGATTTCTGATAGTGCCCCTTGGTTGCTTGTTTTTCTTCTGCCCTGGCTTTTTTCCAACATGTGTTCCTCTATACCATTTGTCTCTCTAAAGAATCCCTCTTTTCAACCTAAGGACTAACTTGCTTATGTCAATTTAAAAAAATCAGCATTTCCAGTTTTATACAAATTCTTTATGACCTATTTTAATGTTTTTACAATTAAAGTGTATTTGACTCATCTATGAGTTTAATCTGCTGATTTTTAACCAGAGTCTTAAGAGTTACTTTTAAAATCCATTTACCTGATTTTGAGATTAGAAAACAGGCTGAGTGAAAAGGCTGCTTTATGGGTCAGTTTACTGTGTGGATGGTAATAGTAGTAGTAAGTAATATATTTTAATTGCACTTTGTATTTTTTTTTTT
>NW_011439572.1:0-1845 GCF_000754665.1 Bison bison bison | reverse complement strand
CTCCTGCACTGGAAGCACAGAGTCTTAATCACTAGACCACCAGGGAAGCTGCAATAATATTAATTTATGTAGCATTCACTCAAAACAAATACAGTGACTATGTATTTTAATTTTCTGTGTGCTTTAATTAATCATACAACCCTGGAAAATGCCAAGAATAGTTTACCCCATTTTTTTTCCTATGGATAAACTGAGAATTACAGAGTTTACAAATTCGAATTCTAGGTTCCTGCCTCCTATCAGGAATCATAATTGATCGTCACTCTAGAGGGAGTCTAAAAATTCTTGGTGTCAGAATCACTGAGGGCTTTTGAACAATGCATAGTCTAAAGCTCTAACATGGGAAGGTACTTTAGAATCAGAATATTGGAACCTAATAATTACATTTAACAGGTACTTCAAATTACCTGTTTCTAGGAACTTCTTCCCTAAATATCTCTGGGGTTTGTTTGTTTATGCTGTCTGATATATGCATATGTATTCTTTTAACCTGGGACAATGGCAACAGAAGCAGAGATCTGGACAGACAGCCCAGATTAAAGGAAAAGATGATGGTAGGTGATGGAACTTCACAGAAAGGCTTCTATGTCTGAAAGGAACGGGAAACTTGAAAGTAAAGAAAGATGGCAATAGAGTGGCCACTACAAGGAACAGCCAGGTGAGTATAATCCAGGTCTTATCCTTCTCCCAGCTCCATAAAGCACTGTCACCAAAGAATTTTAAATTAGGCAAACGTCAGTAGAATAAAACTCAGCAGATTTTTAAAATTAATTAATTAGCTGATTAATTAATTAACTAATTAATTAATAACTGGTTTTCACAAGACAGGAACTTGAAATGTGAGTAATAAAAATAAAAAAGTAAAAAAAAAAATTATTGGAGTATAGTTGATTTACAATGTTGTGTTAGTTTCAGGTGTGTAGCAAAGTTATTCGGTTATACATATATTCATTTTTTTTCAGATTAATTTCTCATGTACATTATAACAGAATATTGAGTAGATTTCCCTGTGCTATACAGTTGATCCTTGTTGGTTATCTATCTTATATAGAGAACCTTGTGTATGTTAATCCCAAGCTTATGTTTGTCTCTCCCCCTAACCCCATCATTTCCCTTCTGGTAACCGTAAGTTTGTTTTCAAAATTAAGATTTACTTTTAATGTTCACTCATTTACCTTTCAAAACCCTTCTTCTTTCCAGACCTACACATTTCAATCCCAGGCACTTTCCCAGTTCTCTGACAGCCTTTAAAACTGAAATGATAGATTCTGTAACGAAGGGATGTGAACCCAGTGATGGCCACTAAAGGATTACATATCACCTTTCAGACTCCCAAACCACCCAACACAGATGCCACCTCCCCCTCTGCATTCAGATCCTTAGATTGATGGCCAAACCAGTTCTGTTTCTATTCCATCTTACTTCTAATCAGATTGCCCTGGGATTCACAGCAATTCATCTACAAGGCCAGGACGGGACAGGATTAGAACAGTTCTCATCTCTGCTCCTTGCTTTCGGTACTGTGAGTGAGATGTGTCCCATAGGAGCTGCCAAGTCAAACTTTTCAGTTCTGTTGCCATCACCACAGCGAGGCAGCAAGTTTTAGAGAAACTAAAGAGCCAATCGATTCTAGCAGCGAGAAAAAAAAAAATCAATCATACTATTTTTTGTTTTTGTCATTGTTTATAAAATAAAGCCATAGTAATTGACCTTTCTTACTTTTTGTATATTTTTGTTGTCCTTAATGAAATAATGTTGCTGAAAAGTAAAGAGTGATCAAAAAAAAAAAAAAATTCACATGAAGGCTTTCAGCCCCTCCTCCAAATAATATTTTACATATGTCTT
>NW_011439571.1:0-1846 GCF_000754665.1 Bison bison bison | reverse complement strand
TTTGGAGATTGTCATTATTATTAGTAATATTTATTTAGGTCTTATCCTGGTATTATGATGATCACTTTGCTAAAATTTTCACTGTAACCTATCAAGGCTTTTATTTTTCTCTACATTACAAATTGAGAAATTAAAGCCCTGAGAGGTTAAGCTACTTGCCCCAAGTAACATGATTAAAAACTGATACAGCTAGGATTTTAATCTTACCTGTATTTTCAAAACCCAGATTTAACTATTAGGCTACAGTAGATCCATATAGGTAATGTTAGGACATTTTTATTTGACACCATACTGGTGAGTTTTTGAAATCATTTGAATCAGTGCATTAAAGGACTCATATTTCTGATGAAGTTTATTTTTCCCTGTATTTTAAAACATTATAGCATATTAATGTTAATTGTTCTAATGTTAATTGCAACAGTTCTAGGGGAAGCAGCTGAAATACAGTCATGTAAGATCTATAAAAGATCAGTTAAAATAAGAAGTATTCTCTTGGTTTTCATTTCTTTGTTTTTTTATTTCTTAGTGTGTTGTTTTGAAGAGAGAAAAAATAAAATCTATAACCTCCTTTTTCTTGGATTAAAAGGTTTGGCCAGTTCATTTCTTCTACTTTACCAACCTTTGCAGTTTGTGAGAAGTTTGTAGTTATGGAAATAAACCACGAAGAGAAGCCTGACACTGGTGAGTCAGTTCTGGAGCTTGGAACCTAACTACTGTGCTTTGCCTTCTTCTGACACAAGTTAGACCTGAACTGTATGACACTGTTATTTTACTTTTCTCATTGAATTACTTTTCTTGATCTTTCACAGACGTATTTGTCTTAGACCAAGCCTCTACAATACACAGAAATACAGAATTAGCTACAAATTTAATAAGGGTGTGAATTTGCTTTAAAAATAAAATCTTTCCAATTTTTACAGGATTTATAGTGATGTTCCTTTAAACAATAAACTCTTCCAGTATAATTTTTGAACTTTATTTTTTTTTAATTTATATAAATCTTCAGAAACACAGATTCTTACCAAAGTGAATTGTATCTGTATTACTGTTATTTTAATTTCCCTGTTAAATATTTAATAATCATTGAGGGAAAGAACGTTTTACTAGAATCATGTAAGTGTAAAACAAAATTTTTGTAAGTTGTAATTCCTGAGCCAATGACAGCCACTTTTTTTTTTTTAATAAACTTTCCTCCTTTGAAGCATATTTTTGCCTTGCTCGAATGTATTTTTCCTGTCATGTATTGTAGATCAGAAGTTGTACTTGGAAAACACTAAAAGGACCTTTTAAATTAACCTGTGATTAAATTCACAGTATTTTATATGTATTCAGCATTATTTACATCATTATCCTGTTACATTCTTCCCCAATCATGTCACATAAAAGAGTTCCTTTAAAACTCTCACAACCCTATCCATCTGGGAGTTCTCTTCCAAATTGGCTATATCATTCAGAGCACAGCCTCTCTGGTGCTTCATAAGTAAGAAGAGAACGTGGTATAATTATGTTTTTCAAAGGAGAAACTAAAAGATTTGAGAGGCTGACTTCCTGCAAATCGTAGAGCAGAACATATAAAGCTGGTAACCACTTACTTCCTACTCATTTGAAACAAGGTTGGTATTTCTTTGGGTGAAGCAAAGTAGCAGTGGGTGAGAAGCATATAGATCAAATCAATGGATGACACTTGTTTAATGCTTAGTATTTGCCAGACAGTTTTAAGTGCTCTATATAATCTTATAACAACCCTGTGAAGTTGGTCCTCTTATTACCAGTTTTACAAAAAGTGAGGAAACTGAGGTCTAGAAAGATTAAATAAAACCAATTTACTGAGATCCCATCACTGCAT
>NW_011439570.1:0-1853 GCF_000754665.1 Bison bison bison | reverse complement strand
CTGAAAAATGTCTAAGACTTTAAGGACACTGAAAATAGTGCCTATTATCATTCCCCTTCTGTTCCCTTTCCCCAGAATGTTTTAAACTCAACTCCCTCTTCCCTGGTCCTGGGTCTTTTTATGAGGGCTAATTGCAGAAAAGCTACTGATCATCAGGACAAACTTGGGAGGAGGCTGGCCACTTATTTATTCATGTTGTCATCCTTCCAGTAGACCTTGAGTCGGTTCCTTCTCGGCTGGGTCCTAGGAAAGAGTCAACAGAGCCCATACCCTAGGGGCACACCTGAGAGGTGCTTTGGATAAAATGCATAAACCACCTGAGAGTAAAGCAGAAAGAGGATTGCCAGAACAGGGACCAGACTGAAAACGCACCATTGCAAAGAACATCCCTGAGGACAAACCATGCAGAAAGGATGCCAGAGGCAGCAAAGACCTTGCAGCCCCCAGTTGCCACCCCCACCTCCAAAAACATACGAACAAAGACCAATGGGGGGTGGTGTGAATCAGCCTGTCCGCCCTGAGGCTGACGAGTAGGAGGGCACAGTTTGGTCAGGGCTGCAGAGGGTGTGAAGGCCACAGGAGCTTACAGAAGCAGGGAGCAGCTTGGCTGCTATGAGCTTGCTGCCACCCCCGCCTCCATCGGGCTGCCCGCCCCCCGCTCTTTATACCCTGGCATTTCTGTGTCCCAGGGGAGCTCCATCACTCTGATTTCATTCTCTCTCACAGTGTGGCTGGCTTCAAGTAGGTATAATGTGCCAGCACGGGGTTCAGAAACAAGGGTTTGAATTCTCTTGAGCTTGATGGCTTACTGCTGCTGAAATGTCTCAACGAGCAGTGAGTTAGCTGTTGGAAGGGGCAGGCTGCTTAGGAAAGCGAGGCCAGAAAGGAAAGTTTGTAGAGTGGCTGCATGTGGCCATGATAAGCATGCCCTTGCCCGCTGGCACCACGTGATTCTCTGGAGAACAGAGTGCCACTGAAGACTCAAGAAAGTAGACAGAAACAGTGAAGCCAAAAAGGTAGGGGGACCTGGTAGCATCTTAGCATGAAGCACAGCTCTGCCTCTTGCTTGAGCAAGTTATGTTTCCAGAATTATTTTTTCATCCACCGCATGACAGTAACAGTACCATCTCATATGGTTGTTTCAAGACTTAAGCAAGACAGTGATCAACAGACTCTTCATCTCGTTCTCCTTCCTTTTTAGCCTGTAGAAGAATTAACAATTGCTTAGCTAGTTTCCACATGAAAGTCACACTTTCTGGGGAAAAAGAAAAAAAAGTCTGAGCAATGGCAGTGTCTAAGATATTACTCAGGGCTCTGAGAATTGCCAGTGTGCTGCACAGCGGTTGGTTATCTGCTTTGAGCAACATACCAGCCACTTCCTACCCATCACACAATAACCAGGCAGCTACCCTGAACCTGGTCTGTACTGATAAAAAAAACGTATTCTTTTGCAACCCAGATGTCACTAAAAGTGGCCCCTAGTCACATCTCCTTGCCTGTTGAACTTGAGGTGCTTAGAGGGACTGGCAGGGAGCAGGATGTCAGCCCCGGGGCCTGGACAGATAAAATGGCAGGAGCACTGGACCAGGAGTCGGAAGATGAGGCTTCTGGTTTCACTTTGCTGTGAAATGGCTGAGGCAGATTAACTTCCAGAGTCTTGGTGATATAAGGCGATCAAGTCCACTCTGAGCTCTTCTGATGTGAATGCTCTGTGTTTCTGTGCTTGTTTTGTACCACTTTGTTCCCCAGGACAGGGCCATAAGTGATTGAACATGTGCTCAGTCGTAACTGTTTGCTAAGTTCTAACAGTTTGTTGGTTTTTCTTCTATGGCACTCACCACTGTTGACCCTGT
>NW_011439569.1:0-1855 GCF_000754665.1 Bison bison bison | reverse complement strand
GTCGGGAAACTAAGATCCCACACGCTGTGAAGCATGCCAAACAAACGACCTAAAAACTGTGCTTCCATTGCAGGGGCACAGGTTCGATCCCTGGTCGGGAAACTAAGATCCCACACGCTGTGAAGCATGCCAAACAAACGACCTAAAAACTGTGCTTCCATTGCAGGGGCACAGGTTCGATCCCTGGTCGGGAAACTAAGATCCCACACGCTGTGAAGCATGCCAAACAAACGACCTAAAAACTGTGCTTCCATTGCAGGGGCACAGGTTCGATCCCTGGTCGGGAAACTAAGATCCCACACGCTGTGAAGCATGCCAAACAAACGACCTAAAAACTGTGCTTCCATTGCAGGGGCACAGGTTCGATCCCTGGTCGGGAAACTAAGATCCCACACGCTGTGAAGCATGCCAAACAAACGACCTAAAAACTGTGCTTCCATTGCAGGGGCACAGGTTCGATCCCTGGTCGGGAAACTAAGATCCCACATGCTGTGAAGCATGCCAAACAAACGACCTAAAAACTGTGCATAGAAGAAAGCTCCTCCTTGCAGAGGTACGTCTGCTAGTAAGTGCGGGAGGAATTTCTGAATCCGATACCTGCCTTTCTAACATGGCCCCCAGGTGGTTCTATTTCCCTCCCACCATTGAGAACAATTGCCAGGTGTTTCCTTGACACTGCAGTTTTATAATAGCCATGGTATCCCCAGTGCTGGAGAAACTAACATGGAACAGAAACATGGAAACAGAAATTCTAGTCAGTCTACAGCGATTTGTTTTCTCCTTTAAAATACTTCCGAAAGTATTTTTCCATGCTGTTTAGCCGAGCCGTCGTTCAGGCTGCTCCTGAGACCTGCCTTTCTATTCTCGGGTGGTCCTGAGAACTTCTCCACTTGCTTTCTCCACAATCCCCTCCCCTGCAGTGCAGTCTCATCACCCACGGAGATGGTAAACTCAGGCCGCTGCCTGGGACTGCCTCCAGGCTCAGCCTCTTGCTTGCTCTAGTTTTTTTTCCCTTCACCAAGCAGAGCAGAGATTTCAAGCATCGACGGCCAACTTGAAGTTTAGTCCAGTGGCTACTTCAAGTAAATATAGTGTCTTATGATGCCTCAGATGGCTTGAATTTTCATTTCAGAAGTAGGGCAGTAGCCCTTTGCCTTTAAATATGTCTTCTGTCTCTGGGTTTCCAAGTTTTCTAGTTAATTGGGGCTATTTTTGTGTGGCTCTAGTTTAGTTATGAAGAGAAGCAATTCAAAAGTTAGCATAATAATTATGAATTTCTCTCCCCATAAACACTTTCCCTTTGCTCCCATATTCAAATACATTGCCAGACCAAATCAATTCTGCTTTCAACATTTTCCAAGTATCATCCTTTGACTTTTCACTTCCTTGCTATTTAAAGATGTGTATGAAATAAACCTTTGATTTCTTATTCCTCTTAGCCTGTTTACTGGGACATCTTCAATGCCTCCTCAGGCCAGCCTGCTAAGGCCCCTAGTATTTGGTGGGATGCATCTTGCCTACCAGAGTCTTAGAGTCATTTATCCAATGTCTTTAATGTGACATCTCACCTATCCTACAGTTTTCAAAAAGAATCAAAGTTAAGATCCTTTAGGAAAGTGACTTAAATTTAGACCACAGATATTAAAAGACTGGATATGGTTTGTCTCAGCAGAAGTAGTTATGGAAGAGAACCAGAGAGAATGGAACTCAATAAGAGGAGAGAGAGGATAAGCATCTAACTGCATTACAATTCTGCCCTGGGCTGGCTCTGCTCCCAAAAAGGTCACCACCACCACCACATTCTCAACACAATGAGCAATCAAACAATTCACCTGACCAACTGGCTGGCTGAGAG
>NW_011439568.1:0-1856 GCF_000754665.1 Bison bison bison | reverse complement strand
AGCCAGTGCCGGGCGCCTTCTCCTCGTCCCGTCTCACGCACATCGCTGGGCGTCTTTCTCCCTGACCCCCTGCTCCCATCTCACGCACATCGCTGGGCGTCTTTCTCCCGACCCCCGCTGTCCGTTCCCCCTCTGATCGCCCACCTCTGCCTCCGCCTCCTGTCCCCGGTGTTGGACTTCTAACATGAGATTGATTTTTACAATTTATTTTTCTTTCGTCACTCTGCTGATATTCGGGTTTTCTTTTGTAAATAAAACATGTCGTATTTAAGCAGTTTGGCTAACCATTTCTGCGGTGTACCTGACCCTTCTTTTACTAACCATCTGAAACCTCCTGGAAAAGGTGCGCACAGCCCGGTGGATGCAGGGCGCTCTCACTTTCTACCCAAGCAGGATATCTCTGTACTTTAGAGACCAAACCTATGCCTCTGCGGATCCAAAGGAGGGGAGGACATCAATTTGTGGCTCCTGGGTTCTGTCAAGCCCCCACCCCACTCTCCCCCTCTAGCTCCCCATCCTGACCAGCCAGAGTTCACCCCTGTCCAGGATGAGCTGGAGGCCATGGAGCTGTGGGGCTCTGGGATCTGACAGTCTCAGCGGAGCTCGGAGGCCCGACCGCAAAGGCGCGTGAGGCGACTGACCATGTGGTTTGTATGCTTCCTCTGGGGGCTTGTTGCATCAGCCTGCGTCTCCTGTTTGGACACCGTTAATGTTATTGTTATATTAACAGAAAAGCGTGTTAAAAAGAAGCTCCTTAATTCATACACCACAGGACTGATTTCTGCTTGTTGCTTTAATGGTGTCCTCAGAGAAAGATTGGCCCTAACGTTGAATTCTGGAATCCTTTTTGCGTTGGGTGATCGCGAGTCCTAAAGTGCAACAAGACAGAAATGTCTGTATTTGAGGGAAATGGGGCCCCAGAACAGGAGTTCAAAGGGATTCAAAGATGATGTCATGTATCCTTATCCCCTCTAGGAATGACCTTGATGAAAAGAGAAAAAGGGACATGATTGGAGAAACTACCTCTTGCTTAATTAATTGATCTAACTCTGAGATCACTTGGTGACCAGCTTCACTGGTATCCAAGAATATGCGTTAGAATCTGGCCTTTCTGAATCTGGCAACTGTGACACTAGATTCGGTTCTTTTCAGTGGCTTTTGGCATGTAACCTAATGACTTCCCACCGACTCTGATACAAAGAGTTCCAATTTTGATGAACAGTTGATCCAGCAGTATGTTCCAGAGCTTGCCCTCCGTAACCACATGGATTACTTTGTACATGCAGATGTGTTTTTGCAAACCTATTTCCAATCTTTTTTAAACAAGCAAATAAAATTTTGAAACAACATACGTATGTTGATTCTTTTTATTTTATTCTGTTTCTGTATGTCACCTTAAGCTCGTGTAGTCTGGGCTGAGGTTTAACCAGAAAAGCGACAGCTGCCTTCCTTTGGATGCGCATTCACGCTTTCATTCATTCAGAGTGTGAATGAACGGAAAAAACGCTTTAGCAGAAAAAAAGCAATTGTCTTGAGCCTAAGCGACTGGCAGAATTCTGTTATTCATTTATAACCCACCAGACAGCAATGACTGTGAAAATGTAAGACTGATGCTAAATAAATGTTTGCCTGAAGAACTTGTCTTTTGGGCTTAAGAAAAACCTTTAAAACTCTAGGAAACAAAGAGGAAATGAGGTTGAATCTCATGGATTCTCATTCTAAACTATAATTTGCCTTTTGCTCATAAAGGAAAACACGTGTTATTGTTTAGTCACTAACTCTTTGGGACCCCATGGACTGAAGCCTGCCAGGCTCCTCTGTCCGTGGGATTTCCAGGCAAGAATCCTGGAGTGGGT
>NW_011439567.1:0-1857 GCF_000754665.1 Bison bison bison | reverse complement strand
TGATGAGAATTAGTTCATCTGCCTCAGAAAGTTCTCTTAGCCCAACTGTCTCTAATGGGTCATTTTGCTTTCAAAGACTTCTACTACAGAAAGCATCTAAATAATACCCTAGATGTTGATGAGTGGTTTTATTGCCACAAACTAGGAATGGTCTCCATGGACTATCTTATCTTTCCTAATTAACTATTTCAGATAGAATGGTCTAAAATAACTACTAATTAAAATCCGTTGTTTCTTGAGATGGCATCTAGTATTTAGCTCATTGCCAACAATCACATGAAAGTTTGATCACTGTTACATTGTACAACTTCCAAATGATAGATTTTCCACAGATAGTCCTCAAAATGTTCCATAGGTATTTTATAGAAGTTTTTCTCTGCCTCTGATGGTTAACTGGTACTTCCTGCTTTGAAATATAGCCCATCTGTCTTGGCCATGTTTAGGAGGCATAGGATTTGGAGTTTTCATCATTGTACCAGTAAAGTCTTTTATGTTACAAGTAATAGGAAACCCAATTCATTTTTATTAGGCAAAAATAGCTCGCATAATCTAAAAAGTCCAAGTAATTCTGACTTGCGACACAGCTGCATTGAGGCACTTAGGACATAATCAAGACTTGCTTCTGATCGTAACATTGTGCCTCCTGCTGACCCAGGTGTCACATGGTAACTAGATGGTCAACTCATGTCACATCCTCTTAGCATCAAGCCTTTTTCCAAAAATTCCTGGCAAAAGCATCTAGCTGGGCACATATCCATCCCTGAATCAACCACTAGGGCAAGGAAATACGGCATACTGACTGGCTTAAACCTAGTCATACACTCCCCAGGTGTGCTCAGCTTTACCTGAACCGCATGGACTGAGAACTGGAAACGAATGGTCCCTCAGAGGGTCTTCTGAGAATGAGATTATCAGAGGTGGAATGAAGGCAGCAAAAACAATAAGTAGCCTCCCATGTGTTCATGAACTATACTAGAACTCCTGGCTTCCTAAGAAAATCCTAGCTGCCCTTGGGTCTCCTTCAGGAAGCCAGATCAGTTATCCCCCAGCTTGAAAAGAGACAGTTCTTTGCTGAATTGCCTTTCCTGAATTGTACTATAATGGGGGATTTCCACTGACTTTAAGGTATAGCCCTCTTGGACTTGTATAATATATATATATATACACACACACACACACGTATATATATACTTGTATATATAAACCTATCTGTTCACTTGCATACAAATGATCAGGTTCATACAGGTGTTAGCATAAACAAGTGTTTACTCAGCTCCAGGAATCTGGGTAGAGGTGTGGAGAATCCACCAGGAGAGACTCAGCTAAATACTAGGAGAGTCTCTACCATGTAGGCCTGAAGAATTTTGCGCATCTATGGAACAGGGTGAGTTGGGGAGGCCAGGGTCTGCCAGGTGCTTTCTAAGATGACAGTATGCTTTATCGGAGAGTGAAAGGCCGGGTTCAGGGGCATAAACTGGACCTCTGCCAGGCAAATTGGGATGTATTTCCAGGTGCAAGGCATCAGGAACCTAGAATAACAGTGCCTCTGTGGACATACTCACATAAGGTATGTATTCCACACTCACAGAATATGTATGAATGTTCAACTGCTTTCTAGCTGTAGACAAACACCTTGTGGAGTCGGTGTTTGGGCACACCCCAGAATATCTGTCGTCGTGTTTATTATCAGAATACTTCACAGTACCACTTTTATAAAAGGATTCTTCTAAGACATTCTCACCTGATCTTAGTGCCAAGAATTGTTCTTCCTGTACCTGGAGTTAATTTTGGGTGCTGGATCTGACCAGGCTTCTCTTTTCTGCCTCGGCTACTGAGAAGCTTAAAGTGGGTGCTCTG
>NW_011439566.1:0-1858 GCF_000754665.1 Bison bison bison | reverse complement strand
TAGTAATATTTATTTAGGTCTTATCCTGGTATTATGATGATCACTTTGCTAAAATTTTCACTGTAACCTATCAAGGCTTTTATTTTTCTCTACATTACAAATTGAGAAATTAAAGCCCTGAGAGGTTAAGCTACTTGCCCCAAGTAACATGATTAAAAACTGATACAGCTAGGATTTTAATCTTACCTGTATTTTCAAAACCCAGATTTAACTATTAGGCTACAGTAGATCCATATAGGTAATGTTAGGACATTTTTATTTGACACCATACTGGTGAGTTTTTGAAATCATTTGAATCAGTGCATTAAAGGACTCATATTTCTGATGAAGTTTATTTTTCCCTGTATTTTAAAACATTATAGCATATTAATGTTAATTGTTCTAATGTTAATTGCAACAGTTCTAGGGGAAGCAGCTGAAATACAGTCATGTAAGATCTATAAAAGATCAGTTAAAATAAGAAGTATTCTCTTGGTTTTCATTTCTTTGTTTTTTTATTTCTTAGTGTGTTGTTTTGAAGAGAGAAAAAATAAAATCTATAACCTCCTTTTTCTTGGATTAAAAGGTTTGGCCAGTTCATTTCTTCTACTTTACCAACCTTTGCAGTTTGTGAGAAGTTTGTAGTTATGGAAATAAACCACGAAGAGAAGCCTGACACTGGTGAGTCAGTTCTGGAGCTTGGAACCTAACTACTGTGCTTTGCCTTCTTCTGACACAAGTTAGACCTGAACTGTATGACACTGTTATTTTACTTTTCTCATTGAATTACTTTTCTTGATCTTTCACAGACGTATTTGTCTTAGACCAAGCCTCTACAATACACAGAAATACAGAATTAGCTACAAATTTAATAAGGGTGTGAATTTGCTTTAAAAATAAAATCTTTCCAATTTTTACAGGATTTATAGTGATGTTCCTTTAAACAATAAACTCTTCCAGTATAATTTTTGAACTTTATTTTTTTTTAATTTATATAAATCTTCAGAAACACAGATTCTTACCAAAGTGAATTGTATCTGTATTACTGTTATTTTAATTTCCCTGTTAAATATTTAATAATCATTGAGGGAAAGAACGTTTTACTAGAATCATGTAAGTGTAAAACAAAATTTTTGTAAGTTGTAATTCCTGAGCCAATGACAGCCACTTTTTTTTTTTTAATAAACTTTCCTCCTTTGAAGCATATTTTTGCCTTGCTCGAATGTATTTTTCCTGTCATGTATTGTAGATCAGAAGTTGTACTTGGAAAACACTAAAAGGACCTTTTAAATTAACCTGTGATTAAATTCACAGTATTTTATATGTATTCAGCATTATTTACATCATTATCCTGTTACATTCTTCCCCAATCATGTCACATAAAAGAGTTCCTTTAAAACTCTCACAACCCTATCCATCTGGGAGTTCTCTTCCAAATTGGCTATATCATTCAGAGCACAGCCTCTCTGGTGCTTCATAAGTAAGAAGAGAACGTGGTATAATTATGTTTTTCAAAGGAGAAACTAAAAGATTTGAGAGGCTGACTTCCTGCAAATCGTAGAGCAGAACATATAAAGCTGGTAACCACTTACTTCCTACTCATTTGAAACAAGGTTGGTATTTCTTTGGGTGAAGCAAAGTAGCAGTGGGTGAGAAGCATATAGATCAAATCAATGGATGACACTTGTTTAATGCTTAGTATTTGCCAGACAGTTTTAAGTGCTCTATATAATCTTATAACAACCCTGTGAAGTTGGTCCTCTTATTACCAGTTTTACAAAAAGTGAGGAAACTGAGGTCTAGAAAGATTAAATAAAACCAATTTACTGAGATCCCATCACTGCATGTAAACTATGGTAGTCCAAACCAGCATTCTAAG
>NW_011439565.1:0-1859 GCF_000754665.1 Bison bison bison | reverse complement strand
TGCCTCTGTGCGACCCTATGGACTGTAGCCTGCCAGGCTCCTCTGTCCATGGGATTCTCCAGGCAAGAATACTGGAGTGCGTTGCCATGCTCTCCTCCAAGGGACTACTTACCATTACTTGGTGGGATGTCACATAATAATGTTGTGTGATTAGATTTCAGTTTGTTGACTGCACATTTTGAGCCACACACTAACACAACTGAATTTTGTGGATTAAACCCAGTGCCTGTCACAGTCATGGTTTGACCACCACCGAAGCTCCCTAGTGAAGACATGTAAGAAGGAAAGACAAAGTTAATGAAAAGAAAACCTCATCTGTACATATATTTAATACCTGAAATGAAAGCTAATTTCATTAAATGAGAAGATTCTTAGAACTGAAAATTTTGATATTATTGCAGCAGAATCTCTTTTGATTGAAGTGTTTAAACCCCTCACTGAGTAAATGTCACATTTAGTCATTTATTTAAACTACTTCTAGGAATTTAAATTTTATTTAATAGAAATGTCACAAAGAATTTGAGTAGTCAAAATGCAAATGTAAAATTACTATTTTAGTTAAAAGTACATTGGTTATAATTTCTTAAGGTTTTTAACCACTAAAATAATTTTCAAACAGAAAAAGATATTTATGTAGACATAATTATATGTCAGTGATATTTAAACCTTTTTTTTTAAGACATTTCCACATACAATCTGGACATTTTCAATAGTATTAAAATTTAAATATATTCTACAGCATGAAGAGAAATATAAGCATTAAACAAATATTTTGAAACTATGGATACCAATGCATGCTTCTTGGTGCATAAACAAAAATATTTTAATGTGCTACAGGAACTATATATTTTAGCAGGGTTGGAAGCATATGTTTCTTTCTAAATAAGTGTTTACTGAAACAATGTGAAATATTTCTAGGCTCTGGCACATTCATGCTTACCTTGGCTTGGATGAATACTGTCAATAGTAAGTGGGTACTTAAATACAACCGCAGACATGGCAAAGCCTTTTGTTTTATGATGCATCGTGACAGGAAAAGTGCCACCAGCATGATCTCCAACAATGCACTGCAATACAGTATCACTGACCATGGTCACATTACACTGCGTGTCACTTATCATCACCGAAATTTCCAAGATGTCAGTACCAAAATTAGATCCAGTGATCCGAATTTCAGTTTCAGGAGGACCTTAAAAAGAAAGGCAGTCCATTATCTATCCTATACATATACATACCTAAACTCTAATACTTAGATATGCATTTAAAGATATACCTATTCACCTACATAAACAAAATTATATCTAGTATTTTAAAACTAATGTTAAATAAACAATACATGTCATACACATTTTGGCTATAATCTCATTGCAGTTTTTGGTATCTTAACTGTAAGATATTTATAACAATGTTTATTATTTTCCAGTGCATCTGTCCATTCTACAGATGGAAGTTATAAGTTACTCGTAATTCAGGTTAATGGAAAAGAGAGAATAAAATAGACAAGATCTAGAGTTAGGAAGGAAGGACGAATGCCTGGAAGATGAAATGAATGCCTGAGCAGTGGGTGGTGGGTTAGAGTATATTTCAGGGATGAAACTTATTTTGTAAAACTTTTGGTACTTTCTTGATATTTGCAACCTTTCTGAGGAATGAACTATTTCTTCTTCACTCAGATATTTTCAATATACATGACTTGATAAACAAATCATGATATATAAATAATTAGGTGTACGATAATCAACACAGAAAGAAGGAATTAAAGACATAGATGAATGTTGATGTTAATGCCTTGAAAAAATGAAACTGGAATAAAGTATTTCAATCCTTCTGTTTCCTTTCTTCCTTCTTTTGACAAAAAG
>NW_011439564.1:0-1861 GCF_000754665.1 Bison bison bison | reverse complement strand
TGGGGCATAGACTTGGATTACTGTGATATTGAATGGTTTGCCTTGGAAATGAACAGAGATCATTCTGTCGTTTTTGAGATTGCATCCAACATTTTGGACTCTTTCGTTGACTATGAGGACTACTCCATTTTTTCTAAGGAATTCCTCCCCACAGTTATATTAGTCTTAACCTAATATTGAGGAGATTAGAATCTTAACCTCCAGTACCTCAGAATGTGACTAAATTTCAGACTAGGTTCATTGCAAAGTAATTAGTTTTAAAAAGAACACCATGTGAAAAGGCATGAGCACACACCAGTGGAGGGCTATGTGGAGACACAAGGAGAAGCTGAAATTACATTGCCACAAACTAAGGAAAGAAAATATTGCCAGCAAATCACCAGAAGCTAGGGAAAAAAGGCACGGACCAAATTCTCTCTGATCTCAAAGGAACCACTCTATCAAAACCTCAGTTTTCTAGCTTCTAGCCTCCAGAGCTATGAGAAAATAAATTCCTGTTGCTTGTGCCAACTTGTTACCACAGACCTAGCAAATACAGACCTGACCCAGAACTTAATTTATTTATTTTGTATTCATACCATCACATTTCCTCCTTTAGGACATGAATGTTTATAGCTCAAACCATTAGTGATTGGAACTTCCTCAGCCCATTCTGACTAAGCCACATTCCAGCAGCTTTATTCTTCCAACTTTGGGGCAGTTAGCAACTCAAACAGACATATCTGAAAACCTAATTTTTCTTTAGAACAAGAGTAACGAATTTACATTTACACACTCATAAGCCAAGGGTAATGAAAAGCAATTAATATTGTCATTTTAATTCTAACTATTCCAGAACTTTTTTGTTCTGATTCTAGAGTATTTCAGATTGAATGACGAACTTGTATTTCACAAAGGGAGCCTCCAAAGGGGTGGATTTTGAAACTTAACTGGCAAAGAGAAATTAGCATTGGTTTGTGAGTCAGACATTAATGCTTTTTAAATCTTAGCTTAGCCTTATACCTGGTATAGGATTTTAGTCATATAATTTAATCCTCTGAAAGTCAATCTTCTTTAGCACTGTACCTGGCACATAGACAGTGTTCCTTAAAGCTGGCCTATTATTTAATTATAAAGCTTCCTTTCTCCTGGATGCTCCAGCACCTTCATCTAGCAAGGCTTTGCTATATCCCCTGCCCATCCTGGTAGCTATTTAGAGGAAAAGCTTTTAACTTTTGACTGCTCTGAAAAAAAAATCTCTGTTTTCTTAATAACAAAAACCACAACCATGGCACTTTAGAAAACCTTCTTGGTTTATTTCATCTTGGTGATTCTAAGACTTTCACATAATTCACAGCCAAAGAGTAAATAATAGCACTCAGGACTTTTAAACTAGACTGTGAGGAGTATGTTATCACCTCAAATAATTTAAACTTCAGTTCCAGGTCTAAAATTAAGCTCTGGGAAGTCACCGTAAGGTTGTATTTTAGAGTCTGAAGTAGATAAATCCCACTCAACACAAGTGGTAAAAATATGATTTACATTGCTTGGGAAAAGATCAAATTCTCAAAGTTCTGGTGTTTAGAGAGACCAATAAATTTACAGCTAGAAATCCTATCTCATAAAAGATTAACCAGTGGGAAGTGAAAGAAGAGCTGAGGGGAAAAGTTGCTTCTCAGTGTTATTCTATGAAAACCCTTAGAAAGTAGGGAAGTCAGGCTTGCTGAGTATTCCACATAAGGTTCAGTTCAGTTCAATTGCACGGTCGTGTCCGACTCTGCGACCCCATGGACTGCAGCACCCCAGGCCTCCATGTCCATCACCAACTCCTGGAGTTTACTCAAACTCATATCCATTGAGTTGGTGATGCCATCCAACCATC
>NW_011439563.1:0-1861 GCF_000754665.1 Bison bison bison | reverse complement strand
TTACAGGACCTGAGGAAATGAACAAAGAGGGAACCCGTTCCCAAGCCCTCAGCCTCTGAAAAGAGAACAAGTGCCCCCTGGGTCTATTAAAAATGCGTGTCCTGGCAGACACAGCCAATCTGCATTGCACAAAGCGCTTGATAGCATCTCATTTTCTCTAATCTTAGTAATCTTTCTGGGTGTGTGTCCTGGAGGCTCTTTCAAGAATACAATTTATAGGACTGTCTGTCTGATGACCTAATAACTAGAGCTGAAATTGCTTTGCCTCCATTTGTGCAGAATCTCCAGGGCTGCACCTACCTTGCAGCAGAATGCTAGTCGGCTTAGTGAGTATGCTGCTTATTTGATATTTTGGAATCTTTCCGATACAAAGAATCAGATTCCTCTGATGAACCACAGGTGAACCATACTTCACCTATGAAGTACAAAGCCCGCTAATAGCATGTGTAGCCACAGGAGGCTGTCAAGAACGCCACAGAGAAGATTCCAGTTTCAAGTGAAAAAAACACAAACAGTTTCCTTGCGTTTTAATGAGCATCACCACTGCTGGCAAGTACTCGCATTAAGGTTAAAAAGCTTTGTCAAGACTGAAGGTCAGAGAGCTCACCCTTGCAGACTTGTGTTGACTGCGCTAGGACAGACTGTGGTAGTTAGAGTCCGTGATGAGCTGTGCTTATGCATTTCAGGCAAGAATCCTATCTCATGGACAGGACGTGCTTTCTTGTCACTGGGAAGAAATGCATCCCATTGCAAATGAGTTTCTGAGGGAGAGAGCACAGCATTACAGGGATACGTATGTGTGTGTGTGCATTTATATTTGTACACATGAATACATGTGTCCCAGTAAGCCCAAGGTTTTATAACTTTGAACTTCATGATTGAGGGCCCAGAGTCACATGGAACCTCTTTCCCTTACAGATTTCATCTCAAAAAGAGCAGAATTTGTTAAAGCTTAAGGGAAGCTTCAAGAATACCAAATCCAACCCCTTCTGTAGTTACCCAGATGAGGAAACAGACTCAGAGAGTTAGTGTGGCTTCTCCATGTTCCATGTGCTGCAAAATAATAGATGAGCAACTCTAAGAAAGTGATCTGGCCTCCATGAGCTTCTCCTTCCTCAAATGGTAGAGCAGGGCCAGGCGGTTTAGAGCCTTTCAAATGCTCCACACCTGCCTCATTGGGATTAGAGCTCTTCTGAGGGAGGTCAGCTCAGGGGAGGTAAAAATTAACTCATACTTTTTGCTTAAGAAAGCCAGTTACAGGAGCAGTGATCTCACAAAGTCACAAGCAAAAACCTTCTCTGCACCAAAGTCAAGAATAGGATGGGGGGATTTTCTTTGTTCCTGCTCCTCTGAGATAAATGTTTGAGTCCTGGCTCTAGTGATTTTTAAGACTCTTTTGTTGAAAGTGCTGTAAATCTAAATTATGATTTCATACCATGAGACACTGCACAGAGACTGGGGTATGCTTCAACAGGGAAGCGTGCAACGGTACAGGCCATATATTTCCAGAATCTTCATCAACAGGGAAGAAGAAATGGCTGGCTTGAGAAATGTCTTTTAAAAACCAAAGTGAGGCCCAGCTTTGCAACACTGATGGCTGCTTACATTTTCCTAGTTGCAATAAGTCTGCCAGGCTCCAAGGCATTCAACAGTCTCATCAGTTCTGAAAGCCATGTCAAATTGCTTTAAATTCTCTGAGCATTCAATATATATACACTTGTTAAAATTAATTACATCATGTAACATTTCTACACACATTATAGCTTTAAAATGTTTTACAGTCATTTTTATTAATTAATAAAGCTGTTAATGGGTACAAATTGTACCATAAAATTATTATGCATATGTTGCATGTGCATTT
>NW_011439562.1:0-1861 GCF_000754665.1 Bison bison bison | reverse complement strand
TTTTTTTTTTTTTTTTTTTTTTCCCAAAAGGAGGGGGTTTCTACGTAAGTTATATATGTATTGGGTTATCCTCCCAACAAGAAGATTTAAAACAACATTGATAGGAAAGTAGCATTGATAAGTTATATGTTTGCTTTTTCCTTTCTGTCCCTCTTACTTGGTTTTAGCTAATTATGTAGCAGAAAGTTTTCATTTCAAAGTCTTTCCCCTGCCATTGAAAAAGCCAAGGGGTGTAGGGTCAAACTCATCTGCAAAAGGGTATTTTGAGCTATAATTCTGCAGGTTCGAACTTGGGGGAACCAGAGTACTGTTGAGGCCTCTGTGCTGTGTGTGAGCAGCTGTGAATTGGCTGTAGTAATAGTGTCAGCACATCTAGACCCCTCTTCTGCTTCAGTTCAGTGCGGTGCAGCGGACGTAGCTACGAAGGGAGAGGGTTATTGACGTTTACTACTTCTGTCTGAGCAGAATTGAAAATGATAGACGATGATGGGCTTTCCTTGTCTCAGTCGTAATATCGTTGCTGTCGTGTGGCCACCCTCGACTTAACAATCACTGGGCCTATGTCCCATGTCTTACTTGTGTGACGCTGTAAATTATATGATCTCCTTAATAACAACCAAAAGTTGTATTTATGACTGCTTAATTACTATAACTAAATAGATTAAAAATACTGACAAGACTTTTGAGCCCCAGATGAAGGGTGACTTGGCTGACTCAGTGTCCCAGACATGTGTTTGATAATTCTGGTGTGCCTGCAGTTCCACAGTACATTGCAGAGGAATAGACCTCAATAGCTATGTTTTTAACCACATAAAAGCTGTATTCCACCTGATTGATCCAGGAGTGGGCATTTGACCTAAGGGCTGCTAATCTGTAAACCAGCTAACAACCTAGCATTGTCTGGTGGGGAAAATTACAGCCATGTATAGGGAACATGGAGTTAATTTGCCACTGAGCCATGGGAGGCTAAGCTGGGAAGATAACGTTAGTGTGGAGTCCTGTAAAACTAAAGTTTAAGAGACTGGAAAGTTAAGTATAAGCAGAAGCTGTGAGTTACAGAAATGGTAAAGGAGTTGAGGAAGCCAGTTGGTAACCAGAAGAGAATGAGGCATCTGTGATGAGAGAAGCACAAAATTGTAAGCAGGAAGCCATGTGGTGAGAGAGGGATGGGCACAGAGCCTGAGACTGGAGATTGTGCTGTCTGGCTCTGTAGATACTCCTCTCCAGTTACTCCAGGACTTCTGTGGCTCCTGCCCTTCTGGAGACCCCATCCCGTTTTTTCCCCAGGAAAGCGTGCAGGCGTTGGTGTCAGACTTTTGGCAGTAGAGTTCTGGCTCTGTCTTTTACTACTTGTGTGACCTTGGAAAGGTTGTTTTAACTCCTCTGTCTCATTCCTTATGTGTAAAAAGTGAGCATCATAAGTAATATTGATACCTTTCCTTATGGGGCTGATGTCAGGATTAAATGAGATGACACAAAAGTTTTAATAACAATAGTAAGATCATAACCAGTGTTCAGTGAGTAGTGTCATACATAACATGCTCTTTAGGGTAATTTGAATGAATTTCTTGCAACTAAAAGAGCCTAAGGAAATAATTTGCTTGGAGATTCACTTAGAGAAGTGCAGCCTAGTGTGTGGGTTGAGTAATCAGGGTTATTTTAGGTAGTGAACAGGGCACTAAAAAATAGTCTTATTCACCTTATGAGTAATGGGACTTGCTGTATTTACTCACATACCTTCTTTTATTGTATTTTGCTTCATTGTAGTTCACAGATACTTTGTTTTGTACAGTTTGAAGGTTTGTGGCAACCCTCCATGAGCAAGTCTGTTGGTGCCTTTTTTCAGCAGCATTTGCTCACT
>NW_011439561.1:0-1862 GCF_000754665.1 Bison bison bison | reverse complement strand
TGGGTTTTAATAGGGGGTGTCACTGGATGGTAAGTAGATAGTACAAAAACCAAAGGAGATAAAATTTTAAGTTAAGGTCAATTTGAAATAACACTTGACCGCAGACTCTTGACCTTCTGGCTTCCTCTATTTCTAGCTGGTTTTCTTTCTCCCTATATGTATTAACTTCCCCCACTAGGCTATCAGCTTGTCAAGAATCAGGACCATGCCTTAAACTGTATCATGAATATGTCTGTAAACTTTGGTAGTTGGGTCCTTTGGTTAGAATCTCAGATCCAGAGGCACTTTGTCTTGTTTACAACTGCATCTCCAGAGGCCAGCCACCTAGCTATGCTCAACAAATATTTTCAAATGGATAAATTGATACAGTTATGTCTTCTGTTATTTCAGAGTGCCTAGAATATAGTAGACCCTCAGTAAAGGTTAAACAGAACTCAGAAACAATTCTCACTCCTTTGGATAATCTGTATCCAGCTTCTGAGCCAGAGAATGAGGCTAATTGATGAAATGACAAAGACCAAGGTGCCAGTTGCTGTCCTGAGCAGATCAAAGTGAGGTTTCTCTAAGACTTTCTTCATGCTGTCAATTTTTTAAAATGTACTTTGACATTGTCAGAGCCTCTTTTCATTTTATTCATCAAATTTATGTTAGATATGACCACTGACTGCTTTTAAATCAATTTCCTTTTCCACATAGGTGACTTTCTCCATTTTATAACTAGGAGTCAGGAAGCCACAATCCACAAGGATTACTTCTCTCTGCTCTTCAAAAAGAAACAGCATTCACCACAACAAACCAACTCACAGGTTGGTCCTGTGTTTCTCTCCTATCTTTGAAATATATAATATGGAGGATTAACAGTACAGCATTTTAGGAGGCAGGGTAGATTTCCCACTGTCTTCCACTGAGAAGAGGTTATGTTTGGATTCTGTGTCCAATGATACCCTATTAAGTCTCAGGTATATGTTCAAATTCTGGTTCAATACCTGATAAGAAAAAGAAATTAAAAAATAAAACTGTGATATCTCTAATATTCATCACTTTGTATCTGATTGCTTTATTTTATCTCCAATTTGAAATTACATGTTGAAAAGTTATGGTAATACTCAGAGAGTATTTGAGTATAAATTTGCTTGAGAACCTCCTAAGCTGCTATTTATCTAAAACCTAAAGCCAGGCTTTTATTGAAAAAGGCTTTTATTGATAGATAGAGATGTACATCTGTTGAGGCCCTGATGAGGAAAGTAGTATATGAGAAATCCTGAATATCAAAATAAAATGTTGTCCTCATTTATTTTTCTGGAAAGAAAAAAAAAATATTGATCAAAGAGACAGCTGTCTGCTAATTAAATTTAGTTCTTCAGAGAAAGAAACATATACTATAGAGCTTGAAATATAAGAATGATAAAATGTGACTTTTATCTTCAACTGTCATATATTGTACCTCATATATAAAAATTTATAATTTTTTTCTCATAAAATTATCATCTCTTTTGTTTGTCAATGGTCTCCTCAGAGCAACATGCTCCTTTGGCTCAGTGAAGACCAAGTTCATTCACTAATCCCCCAAGGCTTCAAGCTCCAGAGGGTGAGAACTAACTGAATCTCATTTATCATTATATTCCCAGGACAAGGGAGGATGCTTAGCTCAAAGTAGATGAAAACAGCTGAAAGGATTTTTTTTTTATGCCATCATTCATTCTCTTCTCACTGCCTAGAGTAACTTCCTTTACCTTTCCACAAACCAAAAATTAGCCATTCCTAACTTAGTGCACGGGGCAGCGGTAAAGAGATACCCCTCGTCCAAGGTAAGGAGCAGCAGCTGCACTTTGCTGGAGCAGCCGTGAAGAGATACCCCACGC
>NW_011439560.1:0-1863 GCF_000754665.1 Bison bison bison | reverse complement strand
CAGGGAGGCCTGGCGTGCTGCGATTCATGGGGTCACAAAGAGTCAGACATGACTGAGTGACTGAACTGAATTGAACTGACTGATGACAGAGGCTGTGTGTCTCCTCTGTCTTGGGGACTCTTCAGCGACAACCACAGGGTAGATAATAAAGAAACTGAGGAAGGATAAGTGGATAGATGCAGGATTAGTTGTTTGAAATTGTTAGTCCAGTGTTTATTCTCCTGTGGTCAGATTTCAAAACTTTGAGCAGAAAGGGAAGTGGTAAAGACAAGTTCTTGGATCTTATTCAGAGCTCAGCTATTCTCCTCACTGCCACCTTTTCTGGGATGAGTTTTAACTCAGCCTTGCAGGAACTATGTATGGTTTCCTGTAAGTATCTGAATGAACTTAAGGTGTCAGAAGAAACGTGAGACTGTCATCTGGGGGAATGTCACTGATGAAATTTTTTCTGGAAACCCATCCTCCCAGGAGAGGGATGCAATGCCATCTGTACACCATCTCAAAACACACCTCTGAAGAGATACCAGTGGGTGGACCCAGGTGAGGGTAGGGTTGTCTGTGCTTTCCTCTAACTTTGGGGCTCCACAGAAACACTGTGCCTCTCCTCCTGCCTGGGTTGGAACTCAGTGGCTCCTGCAGCAACAAGGGGAGTTATTTTAGGGAGACAGTTGATACTTGGCGAGTCCTCCTACAGAGCAGCGATAGCTGCTTGAAATGTTAAATGCCTCCCAGATGGAGACACTTAGCATTTGTAGGAGGAATAATTTGGAGGAGAAAAATGCATTTGTCTTTTTGGCATCCTGTGGATTCCGTTTGAGAAGACAGAGAACACTGAATCCTGCTGTCCACATGTCAGTGTTTTCTTGGGATTTTGCAAGTCCCAGTGACAGTGTGGCATCTTTTTCTTAGGAGCACAACGTTTGGGGATGTGCCAAAACTCAAGGGAAAAGTGCATGGAACTGAGTCTCAGGTCAGAGAGTTGCCAGAGTTCTCAGGAAACATCCGGGTTCAGCCTCCCATCTGCTACTGGCAAATGCTTCAGTCAGGTAGACCAGATGGTTGAGTGTGATCTTTTTATGTATAGGGAAGGTTGAAAACATAGATTAGCAGGTGCACCAGGGGCCTTGTATTTGCAACTTTCTTTATGGCCAGGGACAAAAAACCATCTTGCCTCACAAAGCCTTGGTTTCCCCAAGTGAGATGAAGGGACTGGAGTAGATAATCTTTAAGATTATCTTAAAGAACAAAAGTGGCATTGCTCTAGGGGACCATGGAGTTGTGCTTCAATGTAAGCTCCGAGGTGTGAGAAAGGGAAGATGGCATTAAAGTGTCCATCATGCCCACTTTTCATGGCAGGGATATAGAAGCTCATTCACAAAAAGACTGAATCAATGACCTTTTTTCACTTATTCACTTTCTGGCATGTATAGCATCTCCAAGGCTCACCAACGAGCCTCACTAAGTAATGCCTGTGAGTAAGCACCTGCCTGTGGCACTAAACTGAATTGAAACAGATGGATAGTGCAACAGCACTTAAAACTTATAGCCAGGTTGCAAATGTGTTCTTACTACATTTGTGCAAAGGAGGTGTGCAAAGATACATGCACCTTAGTTATCTTCTATGACTTGTCTTAACTTCTTTAAGAATTCCCTCTTTTGCTTTTGTGGGTAAACTAGAGTTGGGGCAGGGATTGCTAAGGTTCATCCAAATACACTAAGCTTAGTCCTGTTTAGGGCCTCCCTGATAGCTCAGCTGGTAAAGAATCCACCTGCAATGTGGGAGACCTAGGTTCGATCCCTGGTTTGGGAAGATCCCCTGGAAGAGGGCATGGCAACCCACTCCAGTATTCTTGCCTGGAGAAT
>NW_011439559.1:0-1863 GCF_000754665.1 Bison bison bison | reverse complement strand
GAAAGTCATTCAGTTGCCTTGACTCTTTGCAACCCCATGGACTGTAGTCCGCCAGGCTCGTCTGTCCATGGGATTCTACAGGCAAGAATACTGGAGTGGGTTGCCATTTTCTTCTCCAGGAGATCTTCTGGACCCAGGAATCTAACCTGGGTCTCCTGCATTGCAGGCAGATTCTTTACATTCTGAGCCAACAGGGTGCTAATTTCAAATGCTTCTTATCAAAAAATAAAACACGCCCTGGGGCATCTGTTTTGCAGCTCCTGCTGGTACTTTTAGCTAAGTGTTGTCCTATTTCCCATCCCCTTAGTCAGGGTGGTTTCTCTGTCTGCAGATGGAATAAGGGCTCTGTTTCTTTTCACCGTCTCTGTCCATTCAGCAGCTTTTCTGAAGACTGTTCCATAGAAGAGGCCCCGCTTCAAACGTGGAGGGTCTTTTCTGTTGCTAGTACTTAGCAAGACAAACATTGGTTTGTTGTTGAAACAGCAATCGATTAGGGAGCATGTGTTTCAGTGGAGCTTGATGGCTTGGAAACGAAGCCAAATTGAGAAACCAGTTGGAAAACCTGAGCCCAGATGTTTTCAATAAGCCTTTTGTTTCCCTTCAATGCATCTGAGGTTCTCTCGTTTGAGCCCTGAGCTGCCATCTGTCATAGCAGACGCATTTCATCTGGGGCCTCGAAGTCCAGAGGCTGACCCGAGATTCCCGCTGACCTTGAAGAACCTCAGATTTTCCTTGGTTTTCTCATCTTTACAATGGGAGTGTTTTTATCTGCTTTTTCATTGCAGCAAGGAAGCAGCAGAATTCCTTTTTTTCTGACTTACTGGGAGGAGGAAGGAGAAAGGGAAGGTGAACACATACTAGGCACATTCATAATCTAATTGAATCTCCATGGCGACCTGTTTGTTAGTATCATTGTTTTCACTTGAGGAATGGGCTTGGTGAAGTAGTTGACCTAGTCACATGGTAACCATGCCAGAGGCAGAGAGAATTTGTTTTTTGTTTTGTTTTTGTGGCTGTACCACATGGCATGTGGGGTGTTTATTTCCTGACCAGGAATGGAACCCATGCCCTCTTCACTGGAAGTGCAGAGTCAACCTTTGAACTACCAGGGAAGTCCTGATGCAGAGAGAATTTGAACCTAGGTTTTCTGACTCCACTCTACTGTAGAGTCCTTCTGGAGTCATGAGAAAAAGGAGAGTTTTGACTCTGTTTTCTTTCTTTGTGTAGTGATGCTTATAAAAATCACTACTTGAAACCACTCTAGCACTTAAAATTTTTTTTAAATTTTAATGGTGGTAAAGTACATATAACATAAAATGTGCCATCTTAACCATTTTTCAGGGTACAGTGCAGTACTGTTAAGTACATTCACAGTGTTGTGGACCCACTTTTCATCTTGCAGAATTAAAACTCTATACCCATTAAATAACCACTCCTCAACTCCCCTAACCCAGCCCGTGGTAAACTCCATTCTACGCTCTGTCTCTGTGATTTTGACTACTCTCAGTACCTTATATATATGGAATCATACAGTATTTGCCTTTTCCCGACTGATTTATTTCACCTAATATAAGGACTTCAAGGTTCACCCATGTTGTCGCGAGTGACAGAATGCCTTTCCTTTTGAAGGCCGAGTAATATTCCCATGTACGTGTAGACTACAGTTTGTCAGCGGATGCTTAGGTTGCTTCTACATTTGGGCTATTGTGAAAAGTGCTGTGATGTACATGGGTGTGCAGATATCTCTTTGCCACCTTGCTATCAATTCTTTTGAATATATATATTCCCAGAAGTGGGAATTGCTAGATATATGGTAATTCTATTTTTAATTCGAGGAACCACCCTGTGTTCTTATAGGGGCTG
>NW_011439558.1:0-1863 GCF_000754665.1 Bison bison bison | reverse complement strand
GGAGAAGGAAATAGCAATCCACTCCAGTACTATTGCCTGGAAAATCCCATGGACAGAGGAGCCTGGTAGACTACAGTCCTCGGGGTCACAAAGAGTCAGACACGACTGAGCAACTTCACTTTCACTTTCAAGGCTCATTTATTTAAAAAAAATTTTTAACACTCTTTGCAGCATGTAGGATCCTAGTTCCCCGACCAGGGATGGAACCTTCACCACCCCTACATTGGTGACACAGTCTTAACCACTGGACCACCTGATGTGCCCTTTTAAAATGTTAATCAAAGTATTAAGAAGCTATCAAATATAAGCATTCAATGCAGTTAGCTGTTAGCATCCCATCTCTTCGGACCACATGTAATTTTATGAAACTGTCAAGAAACACACGTATTTGTTTTTTTGAGGACACCTCACTTTGATTCATACTTGCTCAAAATGCCCTCTTCCTTCAACTCTAGCCTTCTTTACAATTTTTTATTTGGGCATTATCTCTGGAGCCTGTACAGGTACTGAAGCTCCCTATAATCGTTCCAGTCATAAAAGTAAGGAGGCTGGGTCTTGCTCTTGTGGGGTTCTGATGGCAATTACACACTTAAACCTTGCGAGTCTAATTTCTTATTGAGATGACCGCTTTCTGAAGAAGAAAAGATGTCACCATCAAGCTTGTTAAAACATAAAAAGGCTTATGAACGTCAGTTCCTGCATGACCATGATTTTAAGAACCAGAATGGTTAGTTATTTGACGCAGTCTGTGAACCATGCTAGGGAGACAGTTCCTGATGAAGCCCTGTCTGGTTTTCATTTGAGGAGCATGAAGGGCAGGAGAGGGAGGCTGTGGCTTATTAAAAGACAAAAGCAACAATTATCTTACGCTTCTCACGTTTCAGCTTCTCCTTTCACTAGTTGTGCCTGAACACTCTTGTGTTTGTGACTGGCCATTGGAATGCAGTCCAGGGCTGGGATTTTCAGGGTCTGGCTGACGAGCCCCCCCTGCCGAGACTTCCCCAGGAGCTGCAGAGCTCCGGGTGACGTCTGGTGGAGAACCATCCTGCATTGTTCAGCCCAGGGTGGGGGACTATTTATTTTTGATTTTACGTTATTTCAGCTGTTTTCACTTTTTTCTTTATTGTTTTCTTGCCTCCTACAGAGTTCTCTTTTCAAGTCTGGCTGGGACAAGGGGGACACTCAGGGACTCAGCACACAGCATGGAGAACAGTTTTCCCCTCTCTCAGCAGTTCAAATAGCTTCTAAGCCACATCCATTTAACCCACTGTGGGCCTGAGCCCACGCCACGTTAGCTCAGCTGGGAGTTGTTGCCATGTTAAAATGGATAAAATCATTTCAATGCAGTCCATAGCTCCTTAACATGGTCTATTAGATAGGATGAGTGAAGTATATGTTTATTTTAAAAAATATAATGTTGAGAAAGCACTTTTTAAACTAGCATTTGAGGATGCATTTAGTTCTATAGTTTCACAACAGCTTTCTGACTTAAAAAGGTGATGTTTGAAACAATTTCTTTGCATTTCACAATTTTATTCCTGGCTTCCCATTGTATGAATTTTGCAGTATCTTTTTATCATATATTAATAAATCAGTTGAGGGGACAGCAGGCAGTGTTGTTATGCCAGAAGTCTGACTTTATTGGTAACCATGGTCATTATGTTATCCATCTAGGGACGATCTAATACATTTTAGGTGTAGATATGTTAATAAAGGGCTTCCCTGGTGGCTCAGACAATAAAGACTCTGCTGCAACTCAGGAGACTGGGGTTTGATCCCTAGGTCGGGAAGATCCCCTGGAGGAGGGCATGGCAACCCACTCCAGTCTTCTTGCCTGGAGAATTCCATGGACAGAGGAGCCTG
>NW_011439557.1:0-1863 GCF_000754665.1 Bison bison bison | reverse complement strand
ATCGTTTCCAGCATCAGGGTCTTTTCCAGTGAGTCAGTTCTTCACATCAGGTGGCCAAACCAGGGTCTCCTGCATTGCAGGCAGATTCTTTACCAACTGAGCTATCAGGGAAGCTAAGTTATATCAGTAATTTTACTTACGTGTGCTTGACAGTGTACCATGCATTATTAATATATCTATAGCACCATTAATGTACACTAATCTTTATGCATATTGCTCTGAAAAAATTGGTACAAAGCAAAAACCACATGGTGAAGGGGCTATGTCAAAGGGACACAGGGGCCAACCGAAAGAGATTCCAATGGCCAAAGTTGGGATAATTTGAGCAATAAAGTGATTATAATTCATGTTAAAAAGTAAATATCCCCGAGTTCATGCTGAGATAAATAAATGCTTGGAGGAAGGAAGGAATAAATAAATAAATGGAGAAGAGACAAATCTCCCATGCTGAGGATTCCAAATATTTTTTTGCAGACATTCGGCCCTCAAAGATGTGGAGGATAGCTACCTATGTCTTAAGTGTAAGGAGCACATGGTGACTTTCTTCCAAAGAGGGAAAAAAGGGTAACTTTACAGAGGAGAGACACGACAAACACCACCTCAGCCCGGTGATTAAGGTCGATGTCAACAGTGGTAAGTCACGTGATTAGTACGTGCTCTTTATGTGGTGTACCTTACCCTTGTGGGCTTCCTCCTCAAAACCTGTAACCCCAGTGTAATCATGAGAAACCCATCGGATAAATCCCAATTCAGGGACACTTTGCAATATATGTGACCATTGTTCCTAAAATTTGTCATGGTCACACAAAATAAGGAAAGTCTGAGAAACTGGCGCAGCCCAGAGGAAGGAGACACGACAACTAAATGTAATGTGGTCTAGTGCATAGGGTGGGTCCTAGAACAGGGAATGGAGTTAGGTAAAAACCAAGGAAATATGAATAAGGCATGGAAAAAAGTAAGGCAAAACTCTGACTTTTAGGGGGAAAAAAAAGGTATGTATTTGTTATTAGAAGTGCCATCCAAACTTTAGAAGCATAGTAAAGAAAATAAATGCCAATACTGTATGATAAAATGTTATGTTAATTTTAGGTGAACATTTTTCTAGGTTGATATATCTACAGAGGTAGAGCATATATATGTTTATATATACACACACACACATAACACGCACACATATGTACACTCAGACACACATACATACATACACACATATATAGTAGGCATGCAGACAAGCAATCTTATAAAAGCAGGATCTTTGTATGTGTTTTAAAATTTTATTTTAGGCACAATTTGATTCTTTTACATTATGAAGTATATCAAACATACATAAAATAACTAACTGACCCCTACCGCATATTTAGGGCTTCCCTGGTAGCTCAGTTGGTAAAGAATCTGCCTGTAATGCAGGAGACCCTGGTTTGATTCCAGGGTCAGGAAGATCCCCTAAAGAAGGGAAAGGCTGCCCACTCTAGTGTTCTTGGGTTTCCCTGCTGACTCACATGGTAAAGAATCCACCTGCAATGTGGGAGTCTTGGGTTCAATCCCTGGAGGAGGGCATGGCAACCCATTTCAGTATTCTTGCCTGGAAAATCCCATGGACAGAGGAGCCTGTCTGGCTATGGGGTCATAAAGAGCTGGACACGACTGAAGCAACTTAGCATGCGGATTTGTACATTATTACCACAGTCAATTTTAGAACATTTTTATCATCCCCCCAAAGAAATTACACACACATTAGTGTTCACTCTCTATTTCTCCTCAATCCTCTCAGTCCCAGGCAATCAGCAATCTACTTCCAGCCTCTATAGACTTACTTCTTTGGAACATGTCACATAAATGAAATCATACAGTATGTTGTCTTGT
>NW_011439556.1:0-1863 GCF_000754665.1 Bison bison bison | reverse complement strand
GTGTGTGTGTGTGTGTGTGTGTGTGTGTGTGTGACTGTGATTGTCTTGGTTTGGCTGCCCCCAAAAGCAGACCCTAAGATAAGGATTCAGGTGCAGATTGCAAGGAAGGGTTTTATAAGGACCAAACTTTAATATCTCAGAGACATCACAATGCGTTACTGTGGGTGTCACAAACGCTTCTGTCCATGCCACCAGAGCTATAACTCTGAAAGTTATAGCAATGACCTCTCTGGATACATAAAAGCAGCATATTGCAGCATGTCACAGAGTACAAATAAGGAGCCATTGAACAGAGCGGAAACAGGCAGTGGCCAAACATCCTAGCAGGAGGGCAGGGAAGGTCCAGAGTCAGAGAGGCTCAGGCATGAGTTTGGGGTGATTATTATTACAACTGGTCAGAGGAAACCAAAGTTCAGATCTCCCATGGCTGCAGTGGAAATTCACAGCAAAGAGAATCTTTGGTCACTTGTCACCAGGAGGTTGAGCAAGAAGGGAGAGCTGAAGCTTAGGCAGCGAGGTCGCTAAGGCAGCGACCCAGACCCCGGCTGACATCTCTGCACCAGCTCTGAGCCCGTCGTGAGGAGCGGGAGGGAAAAGGCTGTGTGATCAAGCCAGCTCCCTGGGGGCGACTGAAGCCTCATCTCACGAGGACCTTGGGAGACAGCACAGGACAGCACCTGAGAGCTTTCCCACCTGGGTGGTCAGGGAGCCGGGAGTCACGTACCTTCAGTATCTCACCTGCCCACGGCTACCAGCCTCGGACTCATCAACTTGCTGGCCCAGGTTTGCTGTGTGACTGGAGGTGACAGTGTGCAAATGTCAGGTGTGAAAACACCATGACGAGGGGGCTGCCAATCAGCAATGTTCTCAGTGTCTAGTATTGTGGGAGCTCCATTCCAGAAGGGACAGGGCCAGTCTGCACACACATCACTACTGAAAACAGATGGGAAAAGGGCCCTGAGTACTCATCCAGGGACTGTGGATGTTAGATTCCTAAAAGCAGGTTTCTGCCTGTGCAGCGCAGCAACAGGAAGCGGGAGGCTGGAAAGGACCAATCCCTCTGAGAATGGGGGGGAGCAGACAGACAGTGGGGACCACAGACAGCAGCGAGATGCTGAAACCATTAAGGGTGCTGCAGTCCAGGTCTGAGTGCACACGGAGGACGGGGGGGGGAAGATGACAGAGGTTTGGATGAAAGACCCTGCAGGACTGGGAGTGATTGATGGGCAGAGTGAAGCAGAGATTCAAGCCTGGTGCTGTCATTAAGAGAGGGGAGCCTGGACTTCAGGGGAAAGGAATGTTGAGTGGAAAGACAGCATTTCAGAGACAGAGAGCAAAAAGGAGTGCTTCTTTCTGTACTTTTTTGTAGACAGATCTTTCTGAGTTCAGCAAAGGGAGTGGGGAGGTAGGGGAATAGGACCCCACAAACACTTTGTGGTTTGATTTTGATTTGGTTTTGTTCCCCCTAAATTGGAAGCAGAGAAAACAAAGAGCTGTGATCCAGAAATCACACACGAGCCTGCCAGCTGAATGATTTGACTTCTGTCCGCTCCTTTTGTGCACCTTAGTGGAAACATAGAGGAATTGAAAATAATCAAAATCAGGAAGCAGGAAGGAAAAGGAAGCACTAGAGCTCTGAGAACAGAGTCCGTGATGAAGCCTTGGTTAAAACAGTAGCTTCGGGCTGCGGGGGAGCCTTGTGTATATAGATGGAGCCCCTGATGCCCTAGCAGGCAGGTGAGATGAGGATATGTGGGTCAAATTCTTTGTCAATAAAAATACCACAGACAGGTTAGGGCCCTGTTCCAATAGTAGCTTTGTCATAGCGAGACCCCTGGCCCCAGTTTAATGGCAGGGGGGGGG
>NW_011439555.1:0-1864 GCF_000754665.1 Bison bison bison | reverse complement strand
TGCTGTTTCTGTAGATCTACCTGGATAGATGCAGGATGGAGAGAGGCTGTGTGTGAGTTTAACCTCTGGTGTGTTTCCTCTCCTCTTGGATTCACTCCACACATTCCTCTTCCAGTGGGGGAGGGGCTCTGGGAAGGGGGTTGGGAGTACAGTGGGCCCTCTGTATTCACAGAGATAGGACCTGCAAATGGTGTGGGGGTTGGGGGCTACTGTACTCCACCACTGTATTGATATATATGAGACTTGAGCATCCTTGGATTTTGGTATCCACAGGGGTCCTGTACCATTGTGAAGGACAGCTGTACCTGGCTCTACCATTAAAGCCCCAAGGCCTATTCCTCATAGATGAAATGACGGGGTGCTCCAGAACAGGGGAACTCGCAGTGTGGTCCTCGGACCAGCAGCCGCATCATCTGAGAACCTGTTGAAAATGTAGGCCCTCGGGCCTCCCTCCAGACTATAGAGTCAGAAACTCTGGGGTTGGGGGCTGGCTACCTGTGTTTACCGCGTCCTCTGGGTGATGCTGATGCAGTTAAGATTTGAGGACCACAGCTCTGGAACATCTCAGGGGTCCCCTTCTGACTGCCGCTTTATTGCTGGTCTTATCACCCACCTCGCAGTAACTAGTGACTTGCAGAAATGCAGTAGCTACATTCTGGAGCACAGCGAGTTATCCTGAGGGCATCATTCAATTCTCAAACTTAAAACAATGCCAAACAAAACCAAAGCCACTATGTATACCCTGGCTTTTTCCAGAAGAGACTCAAGGAAGCTTCCATCCCAGGCCCACTAGGAAGGAGCCTTCAGAGGTGGCCAGAGATCTAGTGACCGGTATGGGGCACCTGCAGTGCCCACCAGAGACAAGACGGCGGCCTGCAGGCTGCCCACCCTGATGTTCCCCACGTGCTCCCACAGCAGCATGAATGGGCCTGACCTTTCAGATCCTCTGGGGAGAGCACTGCCCAGTGACTTTAACAGAAGAGGCCTCTTTCCCTGTTCTGTTAGCAGAATGCCCTAACATCTCGCTCCCGCTGCTGGCATTTAGCCCATCGCTGGGTTAATTCAAGCAATACTAATAACCTGTTTCCCAGTGAGAAGACCCCTTGCAGACCCCTAAATCCTCCACGCTGGGTGCTGATAACAGACTAAGAATCCTGTCTGGCCACCTGCAGTCATTCACAAAACAGCATGGCAAAGGTCCAGCGCTGGATTGGATTGTGTGATGACACCAAAAGAAACAGAACTTTTGCCATTGACCTCCATGAACCAGCCGTCTAGAGAGGAACAGTGCCAGGGTCCTCAGTGCTTATAAGGGCTTTCTCTCTTCCTGCCTCCCTCCTCTTGCTTTCCTTCCCTCCAGGTCTTACCCCCCGCCCCCCACAAACCCTCTGTCCTTCCTTGGTGCAGAAGGTTGCATCAGTTTCCTGAAAGTCCTCCTCTCCATCAGGTCAGGCTCAGCATCCCGCCTTCCACTGATTCTGTGAGTGGCCCGGCCCCAGCTGAGACCTTTCCCGGCCTTTCTGTGGTCTCCAAGGAGCCTGCAAGAAATGCAGCCTGAGAAAACAGCCTCCTTTCCCTTCCCCCATGGCTCTGTTCTCCTTGCTCACTCCCCCAAGCTCCCCAAGGCTGTCCCAAGCCTGCTTGCTCCCTGCCCTCCCAAACTCATGTTTTATGCAGGAACATCCCCATTCTCATGGAAAGTGCTGCAAAGTTTGGGAAAGAATTTGAAATCTCTTTTGAGAGGGTGGAGTAAAGGCAGGGTTATGGGGTTAACCTCGGCTGAGTTTTTTTTCCTGGTTTAGTGGCTGTCCCTTCGTGTGTGTGTGTGTGTGTGTGTGTGTGTGTGTGTGTGTGTTCCTCGTTT
>NW_011439554.1:0-1864 GCF_000754665.1 Bison bison bison | reverse complement strand
TGAAAAAAAAAAAAAAAACCCCAAGAAAGTAGATTAAATGCAAACAATACTGAGAGCCCAAAGAGTGTAAAAGAAATAATTTTAAAATTACTATACTTTCCAGTAACTCAAAAACATCATGTACTTTACCACAGTTTACTCTCATTAAGTAGATGCTTGGGAAATAAGTATTTAGTAAGATTGCTAGATCAGGGAAAACTAAACCAGTTGTGTATACCAGTTATGATATAGGTTAGGGTACAGGTTAACATGTTTGTTTATGCTCTGTAGAAACAAGAAGCCATGCCCAGTGAGCTGCCTTCCTGAAGGTTTATGTTATAGCCTGTAGGGTCAGAGGACAGGGTAAGGTGAGGGGCATATTGAGAAGGAAAAGTCAGTTCAGCCCTTTCTGCTGCCAAGTGACTACAGCCCAAGAACTGTAAAACAATAAACCAAAAGGCCAAAGGACCTCACCAAAAGATCCAGAGAAATACATTAAGGTCTAAGCATACGTCTTTCTCCAAAAGAAAAGTCTCCATCCATTTCCAAACTCAGGTCATTCAGCAAGGAGTAAAATTCTGGGGAAAGCTCAATCTACATTTGTTGGGGTAGGGGGGTTAAGCAGAGAATGACATGTTCAAACACCTTCACAGTTACAGCTTTTCCACTTGCCTCTATTAAATGGGTAGAATTTGCTTTTGTGCTCTGGTTGGAAGATCATTTTTTTCCCACGTATTCATTCATTCAGTGATACTAAAATCCCTAAAGAATCTGTTAACATTCCATTAATGTAAAAAGGAAACTATCAGGTAATTTCTTCATTCACTATGCCAAGTAATTTACCCATTCCCAGAGATATTTACCTACTACTTCTAAGGTTGTTGTGACATTTGCTGATCCAAAAGTGTTATTGGCGTAACACATGAACACACCGGAATCATTCACTCTTGCTGAGCTGATAGTCAACCTTTCCTGACGGAGATAACTGAAGTCACCCTGATGCCAGCTATTCTTCTTCGTCTGTGCTTTAGTCTGCTGCTCTCAGAAGGGGAGGGGAAGAAAGAAATCAAAGATTACCATACAATTTATATTCAGGATCTTTCCTAGATAAATTAAAAATAGCAGCAATTAACTTCTCCATATTAGCATTCATTATACACTACTTAAGTAAGAATAATAAAACATCATGACAAGTCTGTCATTGGAACACTTCATATTACAGGATTATATTGAAAGATAGTCATTATTAATGATTGGGAAAAAACATGAAAATTCATTTCTTAATAATCACAGCATACATAATTCCAAATTCTCTGCAGTGCTAAACATTTTTTTTAAACAGTGCCAAATTTTAAAAGCTAGTATATAAGAAATACTACAGGATACTGATATTTTACAAGTCAGCATACCTGCATCCTATCAATATTTCCTGTTTTATATACATATTTATGTATTTTCTATTCTATAGCCCAGTGATTGAAAGAAAACACATCACTACTAACAATCATGTTCTATTTTATTAACATTTATATTATTTTCATTAATAAAAATAAATTTACAATGTCTAAGATTAACTTGAAAATTCATCCTATTGTTCTTTTCCAGCAGAATGTTGGCAACTATTAAAGAGCATTCAGAAGTACACAAGACATGTAAGACCAAACCCCAAATTATTTACACATGAGCTGAAGAAAAAAGGTTGTGCATTTACCCTTGTGATATCACCATCCTACTGTTAATATCTGTCTGCACATAAGACATGGAGAGAGTTCTTGTATGGAAACCTCATGGGGAAAAAGCCATAATATAAACTACAACCATCTCTGAAAAAATGAAATGGAATAGCATAGAGTTTTCTGCATCTTCCAATTTTTTTTTTTTTTTT
>NW_011439553.1:0-1865 GCF_000754665.1 Bison bison bison | reverse complement strand
GCTTTGTAATGGGACCTGCATGGATTTTCAATATATCTAACCTTGCTTGTTCGTTTGGTAAATCAATATGTATTTTTCTATCTAATCTGCCTGGACGAAGCAAAGCAGGATCCAGTGTATCTGGTCTGTTAGTAGCCATGATCATTTTAACTCTATGCAGAGTATCAAATCCATCCATTTGATTCAGTAGCTCCATTAAAGTTCTCTGAATCTATCAGCTGAAGTACCCTCAGAAAACCGGCGACCACCAATAGCATCTATTTCATCCATAAAAACGATGCATGGCTGATGGTCCCTGGCATAATTAAACATTTCTCTGATCAAACGAGCACTTTCACCAATGTACTTGTCTACTATAGAACTAGATACAACCTGATTAAAGGAAAAACATCAAGGTAAACATAAGACAATTCAAATTTAATTTCAACAACTACACAAAGAATCTTCCCTTTACCTTTAAGAAATTGCAATCCAGCTGGCTAGCCACAGCTCGTGCCAAGAGTGTTTTTCCTGTACCTGGGAATAAAAAAAGAAGTAATTTTTGAAAAGTAATATAAATTTGAGGGAAAATAAGATAAATTTTCAAAAGCTTTTAAGAATGTAATCCTTTGAATAGTAAATTTTGCAAAAGGAGGCTAAGTCCTGAACAGAATTTCCATTTTATTCAAAATATCCTTTCTAATTTTATTTTAAGCCAACCAAATACATAACTCTAGAAATATACCAAACCCTACGTACTAACAAACTATGATGGAAACTTGCATATTAAAATCCATTAGTCTATACTGCACACTGAGTGGATCTTTACTTTGGTATGATATTGTAATAGTAAGTATTGGCTATTTGGAAACTACTGATTCAGTGGGTTATTAAAATCTTCCAAATACTGGCATTTTCCATTATACAATATTTAAAAAATCACATTTGCTAATACCATCACCAATCTCATCCTGTCCTGTATTAACACACTGGAAAAGTTGTCAAGCTCATAGTACCAGATATAAAGTTTTCAAAAATTTTCATGTGAAAAGTTCCAATTTTATCAATGGTTACAGATGGGGTCAGTTGTTTAACATGATTGGCTAACTTCATTTTTTAAAAAATATTTGCAAGGTTACCAATAACCAGTCTGATAATTAATTGTAAATTTTTCTTTCAAGTAAAATGGCACTCTGTGAAAAGCAGCGAATTCAGCAGGCAACTGTATAACAGCACAAATGGTTTTCCTGGAGATATCTATCCTATTAAGAACGCAACAGAAGTACTTTATTTTCCATTTCCTCACAAAATACAAGACATTATTCAAGGATCAAAAGTTCATATTTTTACCAGTTAATCAAGGACATTTTAAAGTGAAACTGGCCTCTTTTCATACTGCACATGTTGAATGGCCACAAAGACAATGACTATTGTAACATTTTGTGCCACTGACTTAACTGATTCATGCTACATCATGAGCAGCCTTGTACCATCAACACAGATGTTAGCTGCCTTTTTCACTGTGTTGACATCTTAGTATTACAAGAGTAAGTTCTGACCTTGCAGATGCCCTGAAAGTATCTCTGGGATACCCATGGGTCTGTGAACCACATGGGAAAACTGGCTAGAATCACACAACATGTTAAGATATATACTTATGAAACGTAAGACTAAGCAAGCCTAATAAAATTATAGACACACATCTCCAGTTGCTTCCTTACTCTGAACAGAATGAAGGCTGAAATGGCAACATTAAATATTTCCATCTTATTGTTTTATTCATTGATTCATACTGAGACAGATGAAGCTTAATACCAACCTGGTGGTCCATATAACAAACAGCCTTTTGGAGGTATTATTCCTACACGCTGGAATAATTCTGGGTT
>NW_011439552.1:0-1865 GCF_000754665.1 Bison bison bison | reverse complement strand
TTGATCCCTGGTCTAGGAAGATCCCACATGCCACTGAGCAGTTGAGCCCATGCACCACTACAGCTGAGCCCGCATTCTAAAGCCTGAGAGCAGCAACTACTGAGCCCACACACTGAAGCTACTGAAGCCCTTGCACCCCAGAGCCCACACAGAAGCCCAATGAGAAGCATGTGCACTGCAATGAAGAGTAGTCCCCCCTCACAGCAAGTAGAGAAAGCCCACACACAGGAACAAAGACCCACCACAGCCCAAAAGTAAAATAAACAAATGAATAAATCTTAAAGGAAAAAGAGTATGCTTTTAAAGGTGGTTTCACTATATTAACAACTATATGGTCTTGAAAAAGGAAATTTTTCTACCTCTGGGTCATACAGGTTTTTATCCCCAAGTAATGTCTTGTTATCTTCAAAAAACATCTACTAAGAGCATGTACAAAAAGATCACACACTTCTGTTCCTTTACCTTCTCTTACTCGTGGGCAACGCAGTTGACTTCCTTGGATGTCATTTTGTTCTACTTTGTGCCAAGTGAGGTACTTAAAAGAATCTGATGGAAGCTTTAAAGTAAGAGAGAAGAGAAATATCATCTGGGGATAAATAGTTCACTTACTTTATGTGTACAAGTAATGTGAACCCATCCAAACATTAAGCTAAATTGAACTCCAGGTACCTAATGATGTGCTTATTGATGTTATGTTCGTCCAATCTAAATTATTTATTTTTATTCAGTTTTGCATCTTCCAACACCTGCAATTGATTTATGTTTGCTGACAAATGATAGCACAAATAAATATATGCACCCATTCATGAATCCACTTTACATCACCTCTAATAATCTGTCCTCTGCTATTTATTGAATAGCTCATGAGGAATCTCATTCTATTTTAGAATAGTTGTAATTGTTAAAGGTTCTTCATTATATGGACCTGAAGTAATCCCTCTGAGTTAGTCCAGTTACAAAAGCTCTGCCTTTTGAGGCTACCCAGAAGAATCCCTTCGCATGTGACTACTATTTTAAGTGTATAATAATAGTTGTCATCCTCTTTATCATTTAGTTATTACTTATAGATCATGGTTTACAAATTATTGACTATTCAGGAGAAGCATGGTTTTCCTTGGGAAGAGTTCCATTTTATTGACATTATTCCTAAAATGTGTGGCCAATATTGAATGAAATATTTCAGGTCTCTGCTCATTTTTCTTGTTCTGGACAATGTATTGTTGACCAGAATATGTGTCAAGATCACATCTGGGGCAATTTTATGCTGTTTATTACTACCAAAGCTGTAGCCAATCAAAATTCCTAGTATCTTACATGACTTATGATAGTTTCAAGGTTAGCACAAACTAAAAGGCATATTACTCAGCAAAGAACATGTTAAATACATACACCATAGATTGATTCTTCTGTTAGCCGTGTTATACCTGTACAGGCAAATCAAGGGTATTTGATTTGAAGAAGTGCCAGTACAGTATTTGGAACAACTACATTCATCTCACAGAACAGTATTTTGCATAATTTTTCTTTGCTTGAGGCTGTGTGACTAACATAAAGAACATTTTCATCATGAAAAAAGCTTATGAGGCACTGGATTAAACCAAGCTAAGCATTTATCTTTACTACAGGACTGCTCTGAACCTTTAGTATCTTAAGATATATTGTGAGTCTGTACTACAAAGTATTTTCCTAGAGTTTTAAACCATAGAACCTTTCATTCTTAGCGTAGCACATGGAACTAGCCCATCCTATAAAGCAAAATTTGGGGCAAGCTGCCTCAAAATAAATTGGGAAGAGGTGGGTTTTTATTTTTATTTTTTTTTTTTTTTTTAATTAAGCATTTTTCATAACATATAAACAGTGTTCAG
>NW_011439551.1:0-1866 GCF_000754665.1 Bison bison bison | reverse complement strand
GGAGGCCTGGCGTGCTGCGATTCATGGGGTCGCAAAGAGTTGGACACGACTGAGCGACTGATCTGATCTGATCTGATCTGATTTTCTTTCTGTCTGTCCTAACTGACCACTAAATAGCAAGCTCTGATTATATGTTTTGCACTAAAGAGATATTAAGATATGTAAGAAATGATTTTAGCTCTCAAAGTGCTTAACACCAACTGAGTTGGTGACACAAAACTAAAACTGGGCATATAGCTTAACAATAACGAAGTGCTAATTTATGTTCCCAAGTCTAATAAAAGTTCAGAGATGAGAAAGGCGGCCAGAAAAGGCTTCTTGGAGAATAACACTGACACGTAATATAGAGACACTACTGAGCTTAAGATGATTTGAAAAGTCGTGTTTTATTATGTATAAGATAACTAATGTGATGAAGGATCTGCTGAAATAAAAAGAAATTATTCAATGTAACAACTAGCATTTATATAACACTACTTTCCTGACACTGTGATATGCACTTTTCAAACATTTATACCTCACATCTATATGAGGCAGGTACTATTCATTATCCCCACTGCACAGACTATGTATTTGGAGTAGCCAGGGATTATAAAATTTAGCCAAGGGTATATAACTGGCAAATGAGGACCCAGGATTCAAATCCAGGCACTCCAGTTCCAATGCCTATGCTTTAACCAATACACTATATTGTGGGTGCAATCAGATATATGCAATCAAAATCTCAAAAGGTTAAGAGCATATAACCTAGTATGGCCACCTGTTATTTCTTCTAAGACACAGTTGGAGCTCGGGAATCAGTACATAGTTTAAGATGGCCCTACTCTGGAGGATACGATGCTCCACGTGAAGTATGAAGCGCAATGCCTCACACAGCAAGTGCTCAGTGAGTGTCCGGTGTCAGTTTTACTTTCCACAGTAAGTCTGGAATGATGACATGAATGTATAACAGAGTCAAAGAGCGCTTCCAAAGCTGCAAAGGGAAAAATCCTATCTAACAAAGTTTCATTTACAAGAAGAACCACATGACTATTAGTTCAACTGCAGTGCTTTGAACTGAGTAAAAATTTAAGAAGACCCTAATGGTATTTGTTCATTCCTCACACTAAAATAAACCGAACAACTACTGTGTTAAAAACATGCCAGAAGCCTGGAAGAGACGTAGGGGAAGGGAGCCCACGGTGTCAAGCACCATGCTATCCATTTTACACCCACAATCCCACTTAATCCTCCCAATCAGCCCGCAAAACTGCACCGCTCTCCTCATTCTATAGACGACAAAACCGAGGCTCAGAGGACTGAAATGACATGGTTAGCTACTATTAGTCAAAGACTCCAGACTGGTCAAATGCTCTCTTTGCTACACCATCCTTTACATCCTCTAAAGGAAAAGGAGTTTTGAAGATTCCACATCTTAAAGTTTCAACTATACTGCGCTCCACTATTCATGCCAGCTTACAGGATTTGGCAAATTTCTTATGATAACTGTACCTACCTATTAGGTCTGCTTTGATTACAGATGAGAAGAAAACCCACTGAGGCATACAGAAGATTTACTGGCAAAAGTAACTAAATATTCCAGAAAGAGTGTTAAGGTGGCCTGATTAAGGGCTCAAATACCGTCACCAGGACTCTCACCATCTCTCAGCTCTTCTCCTCATCACACTAACTCACTTCTTTGACAGCCTTCCCCTCTATGTAGCATGACGGCTGAAGCCACTCCTGAAGAAGAAGAGTTCTTCCCCAAATCCCCAGCAAAATCGTTTTTCTCTTGTGGCTCTGACCAGGTCACGGGTCCTTCATCTGGCCTGTTACTGAGCCAGAGATGAGATCCCTGCACCACCAGCCTGAGCCAGTGACACCTTT
>NW_011439550.1:0-1868 GCF_000754665.1 Bison bison bison | reverse complement strand
TTATAGCCTTCTCCTTCTTTTCTGCCTGCCTCTTCACATCTGCACTCATCTGCTGCTTCCTGTGGGCACCGTGTTGGCTCTGTGTTCTCCAGCATCAGGTAAGCTGTTCCCTCAGCTTCCACCCTTGCAGCTTTGCTCAGTTTTCTCCAGGCCCTGCCCCATGGGGGAAGATGGGTCACACGGTGTGGACTAGAAGGCTGAGGGGATGAGGGTGGAGTGGGGATGGAGATAAGAGAATTGAAGGGGGTGAGGAGTGAGGCCTTGTTGTTTGTCTCTGTGCCCCATGTAGACAAAAGAAGAGCAGTCTCAGATCACCAGCCAGGTGACAGGGCAGATTGGCTGGCGGCGGGAGGGCATCAAGTATCGTCGGAATGAGCTCTTCCTGGATGTGCTGGAGAGTGTGAACCTCCTCATGTCCCCGCAAGGTGAGGGCCCTCGCGTGATGAAGCTGGAGGGGAGCCAGGGCAGGATATTGGTCCTGACTCAGCTGCTTCTGGTTATCTGTCCATCACCAGGGCAGGTCCTGAGCGCCCATGTGTCAGGCCGGGTAGTGATGAAGAGCTATCTGAGTGGCATGCCTGAGTGCAAGTTTGGAATGAATGACAAGATCGTCATTGAGAAGCAAGGCAAAGGCACAGCTGATGAAACAAGCAAGAGGTGCCCGAAGCAGGGTAGCTGGTGGGAGAGGGTGGACCTTGGACGGCTGAGCAGAGCCTGGTGAATCACAGGTTCCTTCTAGATTGCATGTCTGCAGTAATGCAAACTCTCACTTCCCAAGGGTGTGCTTGGCTGGTTGCTCTTAGTATCTGTGTTGAAGAGATGAGGGGGTTGTCCTCACCCTACTCAGAGTAAGCCCCTTGTTTTGGTCCCAAGGACCAAGATTCTTCTGTACATACTGATGGCCTCTGCCCAGTGTGCCTGAAACTTTTGTGTTCCACACAGCAAAACTCTCAAAAGATAATGAGTTTGCAAAGCTTCCACTCATCCGTAACTCTAGGGAAGGGACCCCCAAGTGAGAAACCTGCATTCTGGCAGCTTTCCATAGGTTACAGTGCAAGCCTTGTCCAGGCTGTTGCAGCCTTTGTGGGTGGGGTAGTCTCCCAGCCCGACTCACTGCTGCCATCCTTGTATACCAACAAGACCTTCTATCCCTGCTTGCAGCGGGAAGCAATCAATTGCCATTGATGACTGCACCTTCCACCAGTGTGTGCGACTCAGCAAGTTTGATTCTGAACGCAGCATCAGCTTTATCCCACCAGATGGAGAATTTGAACTCATGAGGTGCCAATGGGGTGTGAGGAGCAGGGGTTGCTATTGGCAGAGAGCGGGGAGAGGGGGGAGGACAGGCTCTGCTGTGCCAACCTAAAGCTGTCACACCCCTGAAGGTATCGCACCACCAAGGACATCATCCTTCCTTTTCGCGTGATCCCACTAGTTCGGGAAGTGGGACGCACCAAGCTGGAGGTCAAGGTGGTCATTAAGTCCAACTTCAAACCCTCACTACTGGCTCAGAAGATTGAGGTGAGGATAAGGGGCTTAGGGAGGAGGAAGCACTTGTCTCTAAGAATAAAGGCAGGTGATGTCAGGATTCAACAGAGCTCCCTGACATGTGTGTCACTTCCAGGTGCGGATCCCAACCCCACTGAACACTAGTGGGGTGCAGGTAATCTGCATGAAGGGGAAGGCCAAGTATAAGGCCAGTGAGAACGCCATCGTGTGGAAGTGAGTCTTTCCTTCATGAGGGCACAATAGGGCTCAAGAAACCTTCGTGTACCCTCTTGTTAAGTGTCACCTTTTGTGCGCGCAAAAGGTGTGTGTGTGTGTGTGTGTGTGTGTGTGTGTGTATTGGGCGAGTGGGGGTGACTGCT
>NW_011439549.1:0-1868 GCF_000754665.1 Bison bison bison | reverse complement strand
TGGAGACCCAAAAAATAAAGTCTGACACTGTTTCCACTGTTTCCCCATCTATTTCCCATGAAGTGATGGGACCCTAGTATGTATTAAATTTGATAAAGATTAATCAAATATTTGGCAAGTTAAAGCTATTGAATGTAACTAATTTAAATTCCCATGTAGTTGGTCTGATACAACATAGTAACATAATGAATATGCTGTTTACTTGAAAATGAATTAAAAAAACAAATACACTCCAGCTGTATGTATCAATACTAATGGACATTTGAGCAAAAGTGGAAAATAAAAGTACCATACATATATCATCTATACAGAGTTTAAAAGCACAATGAAACTATTATTATAATTGAGTATATGAAAGATACAGGGAGAATAAGAAGATGGCAAACAAAATTCAGTCATTATTTTTTCAGACTCTATGCCCATACGAGGAAAGTGCCACAGAATTTGGAGTTCTGGGTTTTCATAATATTCTTCTTCTTCTATTTACAAATAGGAAACATTTATATCATGAAAAATTTATAAATAAAGGAAATAGAAAAACCTTTGCATTAGTTAAATAATGTTATTTAGCAAAAATGTTAATCTAAATGAATTAATAAAATAAGTAATAATTTCCTGTAACTCTTTATGCCATTTATTTGCTTTTACATTATTTCTATTTTCCAAGTCTCTGCATTTCCAGTATCTGTCAGTTTCCAAACGATATAGGGAAAATTCACCCACAAAGCATTCATAATTAGACGGCTGCTGCTGCTGCTAAGTCGCTTCTAGGAGGTAGTAAATCACTGACATTTAACAATTTATCTTACATATAAAATGTTTAATGCCTTATTTCCTTATAAATTTTCCGTGTTTTAAAAAGGTAATGTTCTTTCTCAAACATGGACTTCTTCACAGAAGCTAATATAAAATCTCACATATGATGCCAATCATAAAATCTTTATTTCAATGAATAAGTATGAAACAATCTGAAATATACCCCTTGTTTTTATTAAAGAGGAATTTTAAATGAAATACTACTTATCAATTCTAAGATGACTTTTTTCCACATATTAATATCTTTAAAATCAAAGGCAGTATAGATTTAATAAAACATTGTATGTAGAATCATGTGGTCTTTCACATTCCAAACAGGAAAATTTCCATTTTCCTGTTTCTGTGGAACTTTCAAGACCATTTTATTAGAGTTTCTAAAATAAGTTTATGTTGATGGTTTTTGTTTGTGCAGTGCTTGAAATTAAAGAAAAACATCTCTTCGTGGAAAAGAAGAGTCTGCAGGAAAGAATTATCTGGGCATTCCCAAACATCTTAGATTTTTTTTTGATAATTAATCCTGATAAAATCTTTGTCTATAAAAATAGATAAGCTCCCTACTCTGTCAATAGTTTTATTGCCAAGGGTGTCATTCCATACTCTTTACTAGCACTACTTCTCCAAATGTATGTTCTAGATATGATTGCCTGTGACACCTAAGTATATGCAGAGAGCAACTTTCAAGGCAACTGATTATCATGCATTTACTCATCTTAATTTACACCTGCAAATAGCAATAGTCTCATCTCAGGAGACAAAAAACCGATTTTTCTTGGTAACAACTATTTTGATTTAGGAATTCAGCACATACTGCAATACAAACCCACGTAAGAAGTGAGCACAGGGAACCCGGCCAGCTTTGAGGTCACTGTCTCGAACTCAGTCCAACACAGGTATTCCTTGCTGAGCTGTGCCAGTATTACCCATTCAAGTACTCCACCTTGGCCAATAAAGACACAGAGACAGTCAATTGTAAATGCATAGTTTCTCCGAAGGTTACCTTCCTGGGCCACACGGGGACATATTCCCAGCATTTCATCATTCTACACATAGAT